>NC_081569.1:8542544-8797937 GCF_022355385.1 Mustela nigripes
TTTCAGGTGTTTGCAATCTTTAGATAAGCTATCTAGCTGATCTCCGGCTAGCTGAAGTAGTCTCAGCCTGCTACTTCTCCGCCATCTTGACTCCATTTCCCAAAATGCATTCTTGAGTTATACTCATGATTAGAGTAGGCTTTTAAATTCAGCAACCTTTGAAGGAATCCAAATCTGTTTCCTGTCCTGAGCTCCACTCTTCATTCCTGCCTTCCTCTCTTCCCCTATACTCAGGCTCACAAATCCCCTTCCCTTTCCTAGGGCCTCACATAAATTGGCTATAATACGGGATAAATTATGTAGGAAGTTTGTAGAATAAAGAGTAGGCTGTAGAGGAAATGTCAAGGTAATACACACAGAAATGGCTTTGATATAACTAAATCTATTAATATTGGTATATGGACATGAGTCTCTATAAAAGCCAAAACCTATGGTTCTCAACCCTGGCTTCCTATTAAATTGAACAAAATCACAGAGACCTAATCTCCAACCTCAATGGTTCTAATCAAGAAGGTATGAATAAGACAATTATGGGTAAGGGTTGGGGTTCTAATCATCTGTGTTTAAAATAAAAAAGAAAATCACCATTAAATATTCTCACATACAATATAAGACAATTATGGCTAAGGGTTGGGGTTCTAATCATCTGTGTTTAAAATAAAAAAGAAAATCACCATTAAATATTCTCACATACAATCAATAAAAGACAACAATAAGGTATTGAGTGTCTAGTATGAAAATAGCACTAAATGTTTTATAAGCAGTAGCTCATATAGTCTTTATCACATTTCTTTAAGTAGGAACTGTGAGGAATACCACTTTTATAACCAAAGTCACAGAGGACAGATAAGTGTCTCAAGGTCATGACTGCTAAATGCAGAGCCCTCCTTGGAACTCTGACACAAGTACCCACACTAAGCAGTTAAGTTACGCCCCCATGAAGCCATCATTCAGAACCACTGGTATGTATGTACAACCGCATATGTGTGACATACACACATGTATGTGTGGTGGAGAGAGAAAGAATGTATGTGGATACCCTGGGAGAGAGGCAATTCTGGGGCTTAGGACACTTGGGGCAGAGAGATGTCCTCAAATAAAGGCTGTGCCAGCCCAAGGAGCCATTGAGAGCCATCATTTGCTCATGGGCCAACGAGAGAAGTCACCACGGAGTGAAGTGAGCACAGAAAGCAACTAGGAGGTTGACTAATGTAAACTTAAGTTGACATTTTCCTGAAGACCAGCTCCGCTTCCCCCACCTTCGGCCACACTACATATCTCATCCTTCCAATTTCTCTTCGTTTACTCTGCTAAGGTAAAAAAAATAAATAATAATAATAATAAATAAATAATAAAAAATTTTTAAAAAGGCAGATGGAGGGATGTAAAAGAACAAAGTCTTCTGACAATTAGCTAATTTGTGCTAAAAGCACAATACTTTCTCCCTAAAAACATGTACCCAGAATGTGCCACAGAAGATTCTTTGGGGTTTCAGAATCAAGCCTGGTCACCTGGTCTAGGGGATCCATAACTCCTCAGATACCAAGCAAAGGCAACCTTTCCCAAGCATGATTTCAGCAGAGCCCCTGCCCGTTTCTTCGTTTTAAGTATGTTTTTCGATTATAACTATGAAACACGTTGCTGCAGGTCTACTGAGTGACAGCCTAAAGGGGAAGCCAGGTCTCCTGCTTCCAAAGCCCAGGCTTACTTTCACCAGTGACATCCTACTAGGCAGAAAGCATAGGGCTAAGAGCCAAGATTCCAGGGCCAATCCTCCTGGGTTCAAATCTTGGTTCTAAAGCATCCTGTGTGACATAGAGCACAGCCTGGCAATGGGAAGACAGAAATAAAAACTTTCTTGGGGCCGGGGGGTGGGGGGCGCCTGGGTGGTTCAGTTGGCTGAGTGCCTGACTCTTGGCTTCGGCTCAGGTCATGATCTCAGGACCCCGGGATTGAATTCCGTGTTGAGCCCCATGGGGGCTCTGAGCTCTGCACTCAGCAGAGTGTCTGCCTGAAGATTCTGTGTCTGTCTGCCCCTACCCCTCCATCTCTTTCTCTCAAATGATTAATCTTTAAAACACACACATACACACACACACACAAAACTTTTTGGTTCTTGGGTCTGTATATTCTGTACCCCCTTGCCTGACCCAGTATACTAGGCGGAATGGTGTCCCCCCTCTGCCCCGCAAAATCCGTGTCCTTCTCAGAACCGCAGGATGTGACCTGATCTGGAAACTTTTAACAGCACATTTTGGCCATAAGAGACTCTTAATCTCAGGAAACAGACTGAGGGTTGCTGGAGGGGGGGAGGGTGGAAGGGATGGGGTGGCTGGGGGATGGGCACCGGGGAGGGTGTGTGCTATGGGGAGTGCTGTGAATTGTGTAAGTTAAGGACACAGAGTGTGAATAAAAGGACACTGGGAGCCCTGCAAGCCATGTGAGATGACTCAGCTCCCTACATGAACGTGAACATCATCCGCACCAACCCATCTTCCCTAGCTGAGCACTGAGTCCCTGTGTCTGTTTCCTAATCCCGGCTGTTCTGGAATACAGGTGTGAGCTGCCCCATGGAAGGGTTTTGGGGGCACACACCAGAACAGCACCTGTCAGTGGGGCAAAAAGCAGAGGTGGGGCGAGGAGGAGGGCAAAGCCCAGTACAACTGTGACAGAGGCCCTGGGCAGTCCTGCAGGGAGTTTCTGGAGCTGCAAAAGTCCTGTGGACGGTTCCCAGCCTGGGCTAGGAGGCCCGGCCCTCCTTAGACCTACCCTTAGATGCACAAGGCTCACCCGCAAGAGCCACAGCTTCGGCCAAGGCTACTCCTGTCGGCGACAGACAGATTCCGGTGATGTATCCAGCTGTAAGCAGCTGGGAGTGCACAGCTGGGTCCCAGGTCTGGCAGGTGCATTGAAGCATCCCCCCACCTGTACGAGTGGCCTTCCTTTTGTTGAACCACCATTTGTTATGAGAAGGCGGCCAAGTGAGAGTCGGCCTGGACTAGAATCTCCTTACTCTGGGAAAGAACCCACGCCAGGTATCGCATCTAAGGGGCTCTCACATCACACAGACAGCGACGATCGGAGAGGTCTCTGCCTTGCATTCTTACACACTTCCCTCTCTCACTCACACCTCTTCCATGACTACCCACTACAGTGACTAAGAATCTCCACTTGAAAGCAGCTTCTAATCACATTTGGACCATGGCAGTCCCTCCTTTTTCTAGTGATCTCTGGACAGAGAGGATACTCCTCTGACTCTGCCTGGAAATCGCCACCCATCTGTCCATTTCAATCATCCATTCATTCGTCAATCGTCACACAGATTCAACACGTCTTCTACGCTAAATAAGGTATTGAGCATTCAAATGATGAATGAGATTGTAAAAGGCCTTACCTGTCATAACAAGGAGTGAAAATTTCTCTAGACAGCCTGAAGGATTATGGGCAATACTGTGACTTGAACAGGTCTGGGTTACTGAAAGCCCCTCTGTCGGCGACGGAGCAGATGGGTTGCTGGAGGGCTCACGGGAGGCAATGCAGGTGGGGGCTATATATTAGCGGAGACCTTCAGACCTCCTTGAGTCTCCCAGCTTCTGTCCTTCCTCTCAGACCCCCTCTGTCCACAAGTCCGCCGCATTGCCAATGAACACACGGAGAGCCTGCTTGGGTGGGAATACTCACACTGTCCTCCTAAGCCACAAGCAGCCCATGGGGCCCGGTCACATGCCTTTGTATGTGCCCACACACCATGGATGTGACCCCAGGTCACAAACACTCAGTGGGAAGCACACGGCTATCTATGTAGACTGGGCACCTCTAAAAAAAATGAGCCCCAAGGGGATGGATGATTCCATTTTGGCTTTTCCCCTCAACAGCCTCAATAGCTTTAGGCCCATCTCTCCGTGGGTGGGACTTTCATATTAAACACAAATTATGGATCTAAGTGTATAACTTGGTAGTAGAGACCATATTCCAAAGAAACAAAAGGGAGTTGTTGGGTTTTTTGTTTTTTGGGTTTGTTTTTTTTTAAGATTAGCCAAGTATAGACTGTAAAATAGAAGAGAAAATATCATATTAATAATAATTATTCGAAGGCAATAGCTTATGTTCTTTAATGCAGTTCCAACATAAATGTCACTGTAAGAAATGATATTTCATTTCAATACTAACAAATCAGGTACTTAGTGTGCTGGGGGAGAAATGATTGGAACTACTTTAAAGCCGTGTTAACCAGAGAAACTGCAAAAATATTTATATTCTTATGAAGGAAGGAAGGAATGCCCCTCATGGGTGTATTTAAGTGTCCTCCATCTTTTGGATAAATGGTAATGCTGAACAAAAAATGGAAAGATGACCTTAGAATAATAACCTCAGGACTCAATTGGGACTAAGCTTCTCAATGTACAAAAATCATTTGCAATATGTTCAGGATGGAAATTTCTATGCTGCTTTATAGCTCATAGACTTCATTATATACCTCAAACAAAATCACCAAAACACCCAACTCTGGGCTGCCTTCCTTCCCCTGGGGTGCCCCCCCATATGTAAAATTATTTACCATCCTCTTACTCACTGCCTGCAACTCTGCTCAGTGACTCAACAATGTTTGTAAGGATAGAGAAACAAAGGGAAAGAGAAAACCAATCCACTCGGAGAGGTGTTTCATATAGAGAACGGGACTGTTAAAGCAAAACCAGGTCTGGCACCATTAGCGCTTTTCTCTAGCCAATTTCCTACAAAGGAAAATTTGTAGGAAATTCTTTCCTACAAAGACTCGTGCAAAAGCCACGTGGACAATTTCCCAGGGCAAGCTGGGCTGATAGGTGAAAGCCATCCCACTGGGCAAGCTTCTTCCATTCTTTGTCATTTCTGGCAGCCCCCCTGTGTTTGTTACATGGCAGAGTTTGGGCAAGGGGGGGTGTGGTAGGGTCCTGAACCCAAGAGTCATTTAGTTTACAAACAACAACTCCAGAGGACTTTGAGTTTCTAGTTGACTTATGGTGAATGGCATTGATGCTTATCTGACCAGAAGCTCTTAGTCTGAATGGGGGCTTGGAGAAACAAAGTCAATGAAAGTCACCAATCCAATAGATCTGTTAATGATGCATGTATTTGTCCTTTAAACAAGTGACTGGCCCTTATCCATTGAGAGGCACACAGCTAGAGGGAAACTAGTCTATATCCATAATGCCTTTGAGTCACAATACCCCAAGCTTATTTTTCCCAATCCTACAGGTTTTGAATGCCAAGATACTGAATTTATTAGTGATGATATAACCTCCAAGTTGCATTCCTATCTGAATTTTCTTTTGGCCTTTACAAAACTCTTGTGCAGTGGGGAGGAAAGGAATCCTTAAGATTATCAATATCTGATACGTGACACACAGGTTCATAGCGATATGTGGCTTGTGGCATTGCTGATAAATGGAAAAGTGAGGTCTGTTGGTGCCTGACCCCTATGCCGCTCCGATGCTCTCTTCTTATTCTGCATCAACATTCATGTGGGTAAAGTAGACTAATTCAACCTAATAATTTATTAATTCAATAACACAACATTATTTTTAGCAACTGCTTAAACAAACCAGTTATTTAACAGAATTAATAGGTCAAAGCTGATGGTTCAGTAGCCTTGTGTATCAAAAAAAAAAAAAAAAAAAAAAAAAACCTTGGTCAGGTGGGAAGTTAGGTAATATTCCTCACCTGTCACTCCCTATACTCCCTTTGATAGCTAACAAGATTTTCACAAGCACAGGACCATGTAGATGCCAAGTGCTTTCTGGTTGTTCTAAGAGAATATCAAAGCCAACACAAGGAGCCTTAATGCTCATAAGGTCCAGGTATCCTTGGGGTTGAATGGAAGGCTGTCAGCTCGCCTAACAAATTTAAAAGAATCTATTACCATGGCACTGTCACAGTGTCCCTTATTTATGCTCCTCTAGTGGGGGAGTGGGAAGAACAGCTAGAACAGCCCGCTACAGCAGCTCTCCAGCTGCTCATGCAGTTAATATAGCTGTAGAAAGAATATGATTTATAGGAGCCTTTCCCTTGACACCAGAGCCTGAGTCCCAGATCCACTCATGTTGGGGAGATGCATGTCAGGTAGTCACTTCTGTGCACTCTGATGACAGCAGGGTAATAGCGAGCTGCTGATTTAGATAAGCACGGAGGCTAGAGGCATAAAATATCTGAATGGAAAGCTCACTCTCTATGCACCAAATCACGGCCACCAAACCACGGTGATGCAAGGGGAGCTTGGTTGACTGGTGCAGGGGGTAACAAGGGAGCCCCGTGCATCAAACAGGGCCAGGCAGAGTTTCCAGGAAAGCTGGGGATATGTGTCTGAGGGAGGCTCCCTGCCCCTTGCTGGCAAGGGTAGATGATTGAGAAAGCAAATCAGCAGGCACGTACAAACTGCTGGCAGGATCAACACAGACAGGGCTGCCAGGGAAGGCAATCGTTGAGCTAGTTCTGCAAGATCAGGTCGCTGGGCCAGACTACCTGGAGACTTCTTCCACTCCCAGGAGAGAAGAAAGAAATGAGTGGTCTTTGACAGCCTCTCCCCATCCTTATGGTATACTGCTGCCGGAAAGCGTTTGGATGCCAGAGCCTCACATACCTGATAGGGTCCCTGGTTGCAACCACAGTAGCTGCTCTCCATGGTGTAGCTTTTGGACACCCCCATCTCTCTCCACACCACCACCCGGGCCGTGGAGGCTCGGGATTTCTCCACGAGGAAGCTGCAGCTACTCATCGTGAATGCTGGGGCGAGCTTATCAAGGATTTTGGGAAGAGTCTACGATTAAAAAAATAAAGCCGTGATGAGTTGGGGAAGAGCATCATAAAAAGTAACATCTCAACATTTATTATGCATCTCAGTCTATCAATCACTTAATATATACAGCTGCAACTGTTACATCATCCTGAAGAAAGAAATGCCAAGGGTTTATCGCTTTTTGCTCTTAAATGAGGAAATTGAGACTTAGAAAAGCAAGAAAGAAATAGCTTGAGTCCAGCTACAAAGATGCTGGCATGGGAGCCAAATGCCAAGTGGGCCAACCCCAAAGACCACAGTCTTTCAGGTCCGGGTTTCGGCATCCCCGTGGACCGATGTCGCACGGACACTCAGGCTCATGCATCACTGCTCTGAGCTCCATGGAAAGCCACAGATGCCACAGGGACTGCGATTCAGAGTGACTCCACCCAATCTCAAGGTTTCCCAGCTCTAAGTCGGACTAGGGACTGTTCATTTACCCCAGGTGTACAAGTCACTGATAACCACTGGGGGTTGCATATAAAGTTTCCTGAAAGGGTATGACTGCCAAAATGAGCTTTCTAGTCCCACCTTGTTTGTTTGTTAAAGATTTTATTCATGACACAGAGAGAGAGCACAAGTAGGCAGAGCGGCAGGCAGAGAGAGAGGGAGAAGCAGGATCCCCACTGAGCAGGGAGACCCATGAGGCTCGATCCCAGGGCCCTGGGATCATCACACCAGCCACAGGAGGATGCTTACCTAAGCCACCCAGGTGCCCCTCCCATCTCATCTTGTGAGCCATAAATCTGAGGCTGGGCCAGTTACAAAAGTCTAAAAAATATGCCTTTTCTGGGGGCGTCTGGACAGCTCAGTTAAGCATCTGCCTTCGGCCCAGATCATGGTCCCACCGTCCTGGGATCGAGTCCCACATCGGGCTTCCCGCTCCACGGGAAGCCTGCTTCTCCCTCTCCTGCCTCCCCTGCTTGTATTCCTTCTCTCACTGTGTCTCTCTCTCTGTCAAATAAATAAATAAAATCATTAAAAATGTATGCCCTCTCTGGGTTCTAATGCATGCCCTCTCTGGGTTCATATATATATACATATATATGTATATATATATGATTTTATTTATTTATTTGAGAAAGAGAGGGCACACACAACAGAAAGCAGGGAGAGGCAGAGGGGGAGGAATTATCAGTCTGCTGATAATTTTCAGCAGACTCTGTGCTGAGCACAGAGCCCATAACATGGGGCCGGATCACGACCTGAGCCAAAACCGAGAGTTGGATGCTTAGCCAACTGAGCCACCCAGGCACCCCTCTTCTCTGCGTTCTTCCAGCCCACCATTTCCTAAAGTCAAAAGTTTTATGTGAGACCACTTAATTTATTTTAGAAAGCATCTGTAGATCCTTGCCACTCTCTGATTGACAGAGAGAGGGGGCTCCTAGTCACCAGATCTCCCCCATCCAAGGACAGTGACTCAAGATATGATAGCACATCAGGTCCCTGGGTTAGTGGAAATGCTGGACCTAGATAGTCCCAAATTTCTGCAATATTAGCAAGAAGGTTTCTCTACTTCACTGTTCACAGAATATCCACACACTAGCACATAATATAAAATTATGTACATTTGATAACAGTGAAACTTCAGGTTTTTGCACAAATTGTGGGGAGAAGGCAGAGCAGCAGGATGAGAATATGAATTAAGAAATGGTTTTTAAAGAAATGCAATTTTGTGGGATGCCTGGGTGGTCTCTACCTGCCACTCCCTCTGCTTGTGCTTTCTCTTTTTTCCTCTCTCTCTCACAAATAAATTTTTTGAATCTTAAACAAAAAAAAAGAAATGCAATTTTGTGAATTTCTAGGACATTGAACAGATCTCTTAATATCCCTGGGTTCTTACTGTCCCCATGTTTGATATAACTTAATTACATTAATATAACAATACAATTGTTAATTATATTATAAATCACCTATGATATATGTGTAATGTAACACAGTTATTCATATAATTTAGTATGATCTTTATGTTCCCACACAGCTTGCAGACCTGCAGCATCATCTGAGCAAGGAAACTGAGCTGCTAATGTCCTCACTTGAGTTTCCACAATTGCCCCCATAACTGGTTTCATCTCTCCACCCTTGTCCCCCTCTCCCTGTGATTCCTTCACCCCGCTTTTCTCCTTCAAAGTGTTCACCACAATTACAGTAAAATTAATGTTCATGTAATTAGCTGTTTATTTTCTATCTTCTCTGCAGTCCAGGAGTTCCATAGGGCAGGTCTGTCTCTCATTCAAAGGAAAATCTCTACACACAGATGTGCAGCCATTGAGGGCACTCCATAATTAGTTGCTGAAATAAATAGAATCTGCTCGCCCAGACCCTTAGGGGACTGCTTAGACATAAGTACACCATATACATATATATATGAAACACATATAGTATATGTGTGTGTGTATCTATATCTATATATATATCAACTAAAGTGATTTTAAAAACTTGAAAATAGTTTTAACTTATCAATGTTTTACCTTGCCGTAAAAATTCTAATTGGACATTATTTAAATGATCGCTCCTTTCTTTCTTAAGCAACCCTGATTTTCTTAATTCACATATCCCCTGTGCAAATGACCACATGTTCAATTTAATGGCGTGTCTCTCAGAAAGCTCTACCAGCTGTGATCCCCTCATTTACAAGGTGCAGTCAGAGTGCCCCTCCTATATACCCACAGCTGATTCCATTCATTAAATAATGGATTCCAAAACTACTACAGCATTGATAGTAAACTCCTGATTCTATATCTCTTGATTTCACACAAACTGATCTATGGCAGAGCGAGAAAGGAAGATAATGACAGCTCTAACAGCTGGAGATGGTCTTGCTCTGTTTTGTAAATGAACGAGGTGCAGATGAACTCTGTGTATGAACTGACCCACGAGGCCTTGTTTCAGTGCTCCCAGGGATCTCCATCTTGGGTGGGAAAAGACTCGGGATGCTCAACTCTTTCCCTCCTGCTTGCTCTGTGCCCTTAAACTTAATCTGGGTTTCCAAAGCTTGAGTATTATAATAGATACCTTTTCATTGGACACTCACTATGTATTTTACATGCATTAGCTCTTTTAATCATCACAAGTCTTCAGAGTAAGTTCTGTTATTATCTCATAATATAGAGACCCGTCAAGTCTCTTTTCAAGGGTCACAGAGATAGTAAGGGCAAATCCAGAATGTCAACCCAGATGTTCTGACATAGATCACATGAGCTTAGTCTAACCACTGCCAAGAACTACTTCTTCAGTAAGTATGATAATCCCATAGACTATAAAGAGATACAAGGAATGAATGACAGAATGGACACACAGGGCGTGGCCCAGGAAGTGGCCTTCAAGTGTGGTCTCAACACAGACCCAGCAGGGATCAAGAGACTAGACATGAAGCAGCGCTGAGAGTCATCTGCATCCCCATAGACACTGAATCCCATCTTTCCAGGAGCATCTGGGTCAAGAGCAGCCTCCGCTGATGGGGAAGGGGAGGATCCTGATTCATTAATTCCAGTTTTGAGGCATACGGCAGAAGCCCGAGTTGCATTTCAATTCATCTGCTCTCTGCGGACTCTTCCAACCCCTGTCTGGCCTCCCAAATTCACAGAAAATACAACTCTCAAAGATGTGCTGACTACGAACTCCCCAGACAGCTCCCAGCTCAGGACTCATTTCGAGGGAGAGGCCATCTCTGGGGCTCCAGTTCCCTGTGGTCGACCCTACAGAACTCAAATGTCTTCTCTCTCCTCTGAATTAAGCATGGGGCAAGGACCTGGCTGGGATTAGGGGCCAAAAGTATAAAATCTGGGGTTCACACTCCACGGTTTGAGTTGGAGCAGTCGTTTAACTCTGCTAACCCTCATTTTTGTCATCATTGAAGGGGGAGGGGTAGGACTAGACCCGACCTTGAGCGAGGGGGCAAAGCCATGGGCACCTTCAGTAAACGTGCAGTGTTTATTGTGCTCTTAAGAGGGGACTTTGCTGGGGCGCCTGGGTGGCTCAGTGGGTTAAGCCGCTGCCTTCGGCTCAGGTCATGATCTCATCGTCCTGGGATCGAGCCCCGCATCGGGCTCTCTGCTCAGCAGGGAGCCTGCTTCCTCCTCTCTCTCTCTCTGCCTGCCTCTCTGCCTACTTGTAATCTCTCTCTGTCAAATAAATAAATAATCTTAAAAAAAAAAAAAGAGGGGACTTTGCTGATGGGTGAAGGTTTAGAAGAGAGGGGAGTCGCTCTGCTCAAAATGTCAAACTTCCAAGATGGAAAAAACAGCTCTGAAAACCTCTCTTTGCTTTGTAGATTTCCCTTCTCCTCACTGAGATAATCTCCTGTTTACTAAGTACCCAAGGAGGATTCCTTCCCGTTTTGACCTCCTCTTTCATCCTGAACTACAGAGCAGCAGACTCTCAGTTTAGCTTCCGTCTCACTGAGCACATGCTCTAGAAGACCTCTGAGGTCAGCACCGGAGGCGAGCCCTGGCGTTGAGTCACCAGGGTCCCCATCCCAGCTCTTGCTACCTCTGGGACCGTTAGACATTTCAGCTCATCTCTGCACCTCCCCTCCTTCACGTGGGAAATGGGGTGTTGTTCAAAGTCCCTATTCACTCCATAAACACTGCTAAGCATACTCTATTCGAGAATAGACAGTCATTGAGAAGATTAAAAGACTGAGTGTACGTGGGATACCCCGGTGTGGTCTCCTTGCAGATGTTCCCAACTGGAAGCTTAGGAGAAAGATCAACGCCAGGAAAGGTCACGAACAAGAGATGCTTCCCAGGCAGAGGTGCTGAACAACTCATCTCAATCTATCTCCCTAATCCACTGTGATCCGCAACTAGCGGTTAAAATTCTTTAAGGCTCAAGTTTTAATTATCACAAAATTCACATCACTCCATTTCTTCAGATTTCTCTTAAAATAAAACTTAGTTAAAAATCATTCATATATATATATATATATATATATATATATATATATATATATATAGTTTGTTTGTTTTGTTTTCAGGGAACGTCCTAACACCGCTCCTATCTGTCCCTCAGACATTTGTCCGTTGGGATCATTTACTCAACTCCGCACCAATAGATAGTTAATCAGTCTTCTCTGTGTTACCTCCTAATATTTCCATTCTTGAACGTATTTTTTCTGTCCTTTTAAGTTTCTGATATTCTACCTCTTTCCCCAAATGCTATTTCTTAGAAATCCATGCTCTGCTCAGCTTCATTACATAAATACCTAGCATAGTGCCGGGCACATGGTACATAATCAATGAATGTTTACTTTTAAAAATACGTGTACCAGCTTTATTGAGGCATGTGAACAACACGATGATTTTTAGGAAATGTATAGAGTTTTGCAGCCATTATCAATAATCCATACACTTTTGTCACCATAAAGACAAGTCTTTTATGTTCATTCCAGTCAATCCTGCCCAAGGCAACCTCTGATCTACTTCTTTACTCTGTAATTTTTTACTTTTTTGGAAATGTCACATAAATCGAACCCTACATTTTTTATTTGCCTCTGATTTATTTTTAAGTTTATGTTTTTGTATATACCGGTAGTTTATCTCTCTTTATTGGAGGAGAGGCAGAGGGAAAGGGAGAGGCAGACTCTCACTGAGCCAGGAGCCTGACGTGGGACTCGATCCCAGGACCTGGGATCATGACCTGAGAGGAAGGCAGACACTTAACTATCTGAGCCACCAAGGTGCCCTAGATCTTTCCACCTTTCTAATAGAAGCATTCAAAGCTACAACTTTTCTCTAAGCACTATTTTAACTATACACCATACATTTTGATATATTTTTACTTTTATTCATTTTAGGACATTTTCTAATTTCCTTCTGATTTCTTCTTCGACCCAGCAGTTATTTTTGAGTATGCTGTTTAATTTCCAAATATTGAGACATCTCCCAGATTCTTACAAAAGTTGATCCAAAGTTTAATTCTGTCATGGCAAATGAACATACTTGTATGGTCTAGTGTAAGGTCTACCTAGGATAATTCTGATGTGGACTCAAAGACAATGTATATTCTTCTGCTTTAAGAATTGTTACATATATATCAATCAGGTCATGTCTTCTCTAGTTACTAATTTTCTGTTTGGTTGTTCTATTGCTTACTGAGAGGAATATTAAAATAACCAACTACCATTACTGAATTTTTAAATTTCTTCCTTCAATTCCGCCAATTTTTGTTTGTATATTTTGGAGTATACACATTCACTTACATTCATTATACCTTTCTGATTAATTATTCTATTCACTATTACACTGGATGCTCTCCTAGGTCTCAAAGGCTGTTGACTTTTTTTTCAACATCTGTTTCTCTATTACTTAAGATTAGTCATTTTGGATTGACCTTCAAGTTTAATGACTGATTCTCCTGCCATTGCAGATCTGCTCATGATCCTATCTAGGGAAACGTTCACTTTGGCTGTGGGACTTTTTGGAGCAAGAATTAACTTCCTTGCTTTCTTCCTCCGTCCCTCTCTCCCTCTGTCTCTCCTTCCTGTCTTCCTCCGTCTTTCCATCCCTCCCTCCTTTATTTCCTTCACTGGTTTCCTTCCTTCCTTCCTTCTTCTCTTTCAGATTCTAATTCTGTATCAAAATCCCCCTGACTGTAGTTGGGGCTTGGAGTAAAGAGGACATTGAAGATTACTTGTTGGTTCTGCTCTAATCGCCTTGAGGGACCCTCTACTGACAACCAGGAGTCCCGCATCTGGAGGACATGAAGGAGAGAGTGAAGAAAGACTGAGGCAGGAGGGGAAGTATTTCTAGGTGAAATAGCAGTTCAGTGGATCTCTCTCTCTTTTATACTCATTAACCCAGGGAATGAAGCTATTGTATACCCAGTAAATTCATATATCCAGAATAATAAAGAATTTGGAAGAGGTAGGTACCATGATAATTGTAATATTGGGATTTATAGTGGGAAATATGTATTTGTCCTTCATCCCTAGTCCCTGACATGGGGCTCCTACAACCCTTATAAATTCCTAAGTGATAAGAACATTAGGAGCATCTTTTGTTCTAATGAGGCGATTCTGGGAGGGCTCCTGGATCAGGCTATCCCCACTGGGGATGGGAGTGGGAAGAGGAGCTGGGGACAAGTTAATAACTGACCACAGCTACATGAAGAAGCCTCCATAAAATCCCAATAAATGGGGTTTGGAAAGCTTCTAAGTTGGTGAGCACATTCACATGCCCAGAGGATGATACCCACCCCCGACCCCACAGGACAGAAGCTCTTGTACTGGGACACTGCCAGTCCCTGCCCTGTATGTTTCTTATCTGGCTGCTCACCTGCATCCTTTATCATACCCTTTAGTAAACAGGAAACAGTCAGGAAGTGCTTCCCTGAGCTCTGTGAGCCACTCCAGCAAATCACTGAATCCACGGCAGGAGGGGAGGTCATGGAACCCTCCAACTGAGAGCTAAGTCAGACAGAAGTCATGGGGAACCTGGAACCTGACTACTGGTGACATGCATCTGAAGGAGGAGGCAGTCCTGTGGGACTGAATCCTTAAGCTGTGGGATCTGCTGCTGTTTCTAGGTGGATAGCGTCAGGATTGAGTTCCATTGCAGGATGCCCAGCTGGTGTCTCAGAAGTCCCTGGTGGGGTAAAACCCCCACAGATCTGGCGGCAAGTGTCGGAAGTTCTGTGTGAAAGTAAAGGAGAAAGACGCAGGAGAACTGGAGGGTTTTCCAACTCAGTAATTTTTCTTCATTTTCTATATACATTTGAAATAAAGGCCAGCTTTTATTTTGTATTTGGACAATGTTGCCTCATCAACGTCTCTTCCCTGTATCCTAACAGTAAGAAGTCCCTCCTTCTTCACCCCTCCTTATCTTCCCCATTGGTTCAGTGGGGGAATCCCTGAGCTCTAGCCACTGGGACCCAGAAAATATAGAATTAGCTTCAGTGGATCACTGCTCTGCTTTTCAGAGCGTGCTCACACAGAGGGGTGCAGAGGGTCTGATTTTCTTTCAACCCTTCATAGTTATTTAAGATCCTTTCATATACAGTATCATTTTGTTGCTCTCATAAACATGAAACAGAAGCAGTATTTGTACTCTCCTCATTTCACAGGGGACGAACGGTGGTTCAGCGAGGTGGCGTTAGTAATGACTCCTAGGTGCACAGTTAATAATTGTAAAGCCAGGCATTAAATGGAGGCTTCCTTTCTCCAATTTTTATGCCCTTTGCACTACATCATATCATCTAGAAAACAAAACACAGCAACCAGGTAGGAAAGCTATTATTCATCAAAAATAGAGAGAGGTTGCACACGCCTCCAACCTGTTTGTATTATAATCCTACAGTAGAAATAATGAAAATGCTTATTTAGGGGGGAAAATGGGTGGGGCATGTGTCTCAAAGGCAAGAATATGGACATAAAGTGTCTTTTGTCATTGTGCCCAGAGACTTACCCTGTAGCCGATGTCTTCCAAGAGATTCGATGTGCCCACACTGGACTCTGCTTGCCACAAGGTCTCCTTGATGCTACAGCCATAAAGGAATACATTCTTCTTTTGAGAGTGGCCATGGAAATCACAGAAGACCTACAATGGCCAAGCAAAGGAGAAAAAAAAACAAAACCCAGGTCAGGTCTATTGTCGTCGTCGTCGTCTTCTTCTTCTTTTTTAAGATTTTATTTATTTATTTGAGAGAGAGAGAGAGAGAGAAAGGAAGGAAGAGAGAAAGAACATAGGCAGGGAGGAGGGGAAGAGGGCAAGGTAAAAACAGGCTCCCCACTGAGCAGGGAGCTGGATGCGGGATTTAATCCCAGGATCATGACCTGAGCCAAAGGCAGAAAGTTAGCCAAGGAGCCACCCAGGCACCCCAAGTCTATTGGTTTCTTACAAGTCTGAAGTGTCAACTTTCTCAGACAAATACTGCTTACTTAGCAGAACCTGTTGCATGAGGATCACTGGTGATCTTGGTAAGAGTTGGTTGTACTGGTACAGCCAGGCACTAGACCTGTGAATGAATCCATCTGGCTCGGACCCAAAGAACCACCCAGCTTACCTGGATGATTCTAACATAGTCTCACTGGAAATAATGTGTAGTTTCTGCTTAAGCCACTGAGTTTGGGGGTTGTTTGATATCCAGCAAAAACCAACTGCGCAATAAGCTGTGTTCTTAATCTAAGTATTTACTTCCCTTCCTTCCTCATGTAAAATACACTCATCTCCTCCCCCAAGGAAGCCTCCCTGAACACCCATCCTGTCACAGGATCAGACCCTCAGTCCAAACTCCCATGATGGTTTCCAGACCCCATATGTGCCTCCTGATCCATGAACTAAAAAGGCCAGTCACCTGCCTTCCAACCACCTACACACAATGGTGGAATGACGAAACATTATCCCCAATAAACACTCATGTTTCAAAGAGGAGGAGTAGGATGGACACAGAAGTCACTTGTCCATAACGATTCTGAAATAATAGTGGGCAGACACTGAGAGGTTCCTATATATGGAGTATAATTTAATTAAATATTATAATATTATGTTTCCTCCCTGAAATCAGAAAAAGACCTGATGCTACCAATGGCATTTGGTGATGCAATTGAGAAAAGAGGAAAAAGAAATGCAAGAGAAAAAATAAAAGGAATAAGATTTGAAAGGCATAAATAGCAATGTCTTTATTCTCTTAAAGACTGTAAAACATAGAATATAAAAAATCTGTATGTACATACGAAATCACAGGTTAGAATGTCAATATCTAAAAGTCAAGTCCACTTATATATCCTATCAATGTACAAATAAAAGCCTAAATTTCAAAATGGGATTTAAAATAGCTGGAAAGTGGGATGGCTGGGTGGCTCAGTCAGTTAAGCATCTGCCTTTGGCTCAGGTCATGATCCTGGGGTCCTAGGATGGAGTCCCATGTCAGGCTCCCTGCCACATGGGGAGTCTCCATCTCTCTGCCACTCCCCCTGCATGTGCACTCACTCTGTCTCTTCCGACAAATAAGTAAAATCTTTTTAAAAATAGCAGAAAGCATTAATCTCTTAATTTTAAAGATGTGTAAGACACATTATTGAGAAAAATGAAAATTTGCAATTCTTAGCAAATTTACCTACCTGGGTTCAATGCAATTTCAGTCAAAACCCACAGAGGGTGTTTTGTTGTTTTTTTTACCTTCTGGAAACTTACAAGCTGATTTCAAACCAAACTGAAAATGCAAGGAACCAAGAAGACTGAGCCAGTCTTGACAAAGAATGAGAAAAATGGACAAATTACGTAGAGATATCCAAACTTGTTTTGAAGTTACAGTATTTCATACACAGTATTATTGATAAAACATAAATCAGTCAATGGAGGAAAATAGATATTCCAGAAAGGGACTCTTATATATAGTCACTTGGTTTATGACAAATTTGATACTCCTGATACATCGGGAGAAAGGTGGTCTTGGAAGACTCATGGTCCCATGTAAAAAAGGTAGAAAATAAAAATAAATGTGCATCCCTACTTCACACTATATTAAAAAAATAAATTCCACACAGAAGGTAAATCCTAATAGGAGAAATAAAGTAAAACAGCTACCTACTTAAGTTGTAGGCTACTCTGTATGACCCTGGAGTTGGGATACAGTTTTTGGAGGAAACAAACAAGAAATACATATAAATGAAAAATACTTAAAAATTAGATAGAGTCAGGGGTGTCAGGGTAGCTCCACTGGCTAAGCATCTGACTCTTGGTTTTGGCTCAGCCCATGATTTCAGGGTTTTGAGATCGAGTCCCGTGTTGGTCTCCAAGTCCAGCATGGAGTCTACTTGAGAGTCTTTCTCTCCCTCTCCCCTCTGATATTCTCTCTCTCTCAAATAAATAAAGAAATATTTTAAAAACATTAGATATAATCCAAAGGCAGTTGCTTGACTGACTGAGCTAGCCAGGCATCCTGCTTTTCTACTATTTTAAATCCAATTTTTGAATTTAGATTTTCATTTGTACATTGATAGGGTATACAGGTGGACGTGACATTTAGGTATTGACATTCTAACCTGTGATTTTGTATGTTACAAAGACATTACGAAGAATGTAAAAAGGCAAACCAAAGAGTGAAAAGACCCATTTATAATATATATATCCCACAAATAAATAAATATATATATATCAATGAGGAAAAGAAAGACAACCCACTTTTTAAAAAATGGGTAAAAATCTTACACTGAGGGCGCCTGGGTGGCTCAGTGGGTTAAGCCTCTGCCTTAGGCACAGGTCATGATCTCAGGGTTCTGGGATCGAGTCCCACATCGGGCTCTCTGCTCAGTGGGGAACCTGCTTCCTCCTCTCTCTCTCTCCGCCTGCCTCTCTACCTATTTGTGATCTCTGTCTGTCAAATAAATAAAATTAAAAAAAAAAAAAATCTTCCACTGACATTTCACAGAAGAAAATGTCCAAAGGGCTATTAAGAATGTGAAAAGGCAAACCAAAGAATGAAAAAGACCTATTTGTAATATATATATTTCTCACAAATATATATATATATATATATATATATATACACACCTCACAAATAATATATATATATGTATTTTTATATATATAATATATATATCAACAAGCAAAAGAAAGACAAGAAAAGAAAGACAACCCATTTTTTTAAAATGGAAAATATCTTCCATCTACATTTCACAAAAGAGAATGTCCAAAGGGCTATTAATCATCAATATCAAGAAACTCTAATTTGCATACCACAATGAGATGCCACCATCTCTCAGGGCTTATAAGGATGTTAACATCATGAAGACAGACAACACCAAGAGGTGACCACAAGACAGAAGAAAACAAACCCCTGAATCCAATTTTTCGACAATAAATTGATGACACTCCTTTAGAAAATAATTAGGGATTGTCTTCTAAAGCTGAATATGCAGATATTCTAAAAACCTCCCCGCAGAAATGCATGCACTGAGCACCAGAAGATATCAAGAATGTACACAGCAGCACTATTTTTATTAGCTTAAAACTGTAACCAGCATAATGGATTAATTAATCGTGATAAAATCATTTGACAGAATATTGCTGAACACAGAGAGAAAAAATAAAAGCAAGCTAGACACAAAAGAGTACATCTAAGGATTTCTTTTTTTTTTTTTTTTAAGTTGTATTTATTTATTTGAGAGGGGGTGGAGAGGGAGCGGGATCAGGGGAGGGGAGGGGCTGAGCAGGGAGCCTGATGCAAGGCTCGGTCCCAGGCCCCTGGGACCATGATCAGGGGTTTCTTTTATATGATGCTCAGAAATAGGCAAAACTAATATGGTGGTAGAAATTAGGGTTGTGTTTATTTTGGGAAACAGGGTATTATTGTCTGATGTGTCTGGATTGCTGGTCAAGTTCTTTTTCTTGATTTGGTGGGGGTTACATGGTGAATACATTTTGAGACAGTTTATCAAGCTGTGCAGTAGTAATCTGTGTTCTTAAAATTAACAGATGATCCCTATGCATAGTGTGTTTCAAAAGAGACAGAAATCCTAGTTTTTTTTTAAGATTTTTATTTATTTGACAGACACAGATCACAAGTAGGCAGAGAGACAGGCAGAGAGAGGAGGAAGCAGGCTCCCCACTGAGCAGAGAGCCCGATGTGGGGCTCAATCCCAGGACTCTGGGATCGTGACCTGAGCCGAAGGCAGAGGCTTTAACCCACTGAGCCACCCAGGCGCCCCAGAAATCCTAATATTTTAAAGAGTTATTTCCTCACGTCGGTTCCTTAGTCTCTAGAAATCCAGCCGTTGCATATTAAGTTAAGGACACAGAGTAGGTACCTGAAGGTGTTTGTCAAATTTAAGATGCAGAATTGAGGGTACGTAATAGCAGAGCAAACAGGTAAGAGTGGAAATTGTTAAGTGGCAAAAAGAATAGGATTAGCAAAAATAGAAATACTTAAAGTGGAATAAATGCAATGTCCTACAATCAGATTCAAACAAGGGCCCAAGTGAAGGATTTACGTTTCGCTGAGAAGTAGATTTTGAATGAGAGATCCAGAGGTTTTTGATGGCAATTCATTCAGAATAAATCAGAGGCCACAGATGTCAAAAATTAATCTAATCACAACTGCCTATGGAGAAGTAAAGAGGCCATATATTAAGAGAACAATCAGTCCAATGTACCTCCTACTGGCCAATTTATGTCTAATAGAGTGTTTCTCATGCCTGAGTATGGCATTTTAGAAAATGCCAGGACACCTCAAGAAGGAGGAACCAGAAAGCCAGGAGAAATGGGAATGTCTGTAAACAACTAAAGATATGGGAGATGTTTATCCCAGAAGTAAAAAAAGGCTCAAAGGGGTCTTGATAGGAGACCCACAGATTTCCGAATTCTCCCAGTGGGAACATGAATAAATGTACTTGCTGTCAGAAAGCAGGAGAAGGCAAAAGGAAAGATCATGTGCACCCAGATTCCAGCTCTATGTTAAATTCAACAGTTGTTGAGTATCTATTGCTGGCAAGAAATAACTCTCCATGGTTATAGCTGTCTTGATATGCTGTGTCCCGCTTTTAAAAACTTCCGTTCTCTGGAAATGTTTCAGCAGAAGCCAGACGAATGGTTATCAGTGAAGTTGTTGGTGAAGTTAGACTGGATGATGATTTTTTTGGTGTGTGATTAAAGCCCTGAAGTTCACTGCGTGAACAGGAATTTGTTAACAGCAGAAGGGCATCCCAGGATGCCCGGGGTGCACGAATAAAGCCATAAACACACACACACCTCAAAGAACACTAAAGGTCCAAGTGAGTTAATGGTCTGCCCAGCCACGGCCAAAGAGGAAGACCAGCTCTCTGATGGCAGCTTAGAACTGAGAAGCTGTGTTGCTCTGTTGATGGGCCATGGGAGTAGGGAAGCATCAGAGGTATCAGGACTGATTTTCTGGAAACAAGCTTGTTGAAGAACAAGCGGGGCTGATTTGCTCGGGAGCCAGAATGTGGGTTTTTGGACAGACCAAGTATGTATGAGATGAGGGTTTTGAGGACTAATGGATTCTAAATTGTTCTGTATGTTCACCTTCCTGTCCTTCTCTTTCTCCTGACTGTCAATAACAGACAGCTGCTGCTACTACATTGGGGGGATTGTTAAATTACATTTTAAATTTCCTGTTAGCAGAAAAGTATTTAAGTATTTTTTCTCTCCAACAAAACAAGAAAATAATTTTATCTTTCTTAATTGGGGTCTTTTAGTCTTGGTTTAGGTTGAAGTCTGATAAGAAAATAAATCTCCCCAGCGTCTAGAGATCACTGAGCTCTGGGTGCCAGAGCCAAAATGATCAGCAGATTTGGGAGGAGGGAGTCAGTTCAATGACAAGTCACATCCCACACAGGACACAAAGCAAAAGCAAAGAAACAGTGAATGAGCAGAGAAAGTCGTTCCCTAAAGAGTGGGGTAATCAAGCAAAGGCTCAGAGAAAAGCAGAACACAGAAAACATGGGGGTTGAAAGAAAAACATGAGAGATGGGAACAACAGTGCGGGCTCCTGGTGCTTTCCATTGCTCTAAGAATACAGGACTTCTTTCCTTCAAAACTCTCTATCTTCCTATTTGGGCTACTTTGAGCAAGACGCTGTTACTTCTAACCAACAGATCCCCTAGGCCAGTGTTTCTCCATCCTGTCTCTGCACTAAAGTCTCCTGAGATTATAAAAATACCGATGCCTGGAGCCCACCTCCAGAAAGTTTTAGTTAATTGGTCTGCAGTGACACCAGAACTGTGGGATTTTTTTAACTTTTCCAAGTGATTCTAACGCGCAGCTCGGGTTGAAAACCACTCTGGTCCCGTCAAGAGTTGAGAGCAGTGGATCTCACGTGTCAGGAGTGTTAGAATCGCCTGGAAGAGTTTCCAAAGTACAGTCTGTAAACCACTCCCCAGCAATAATGCGATTCAAGTAAGTCTGGGGTGGGCGCCGGGAGTTTGCATTTCTAGCAAGTCCTTGGTGATGCTGAGACCTTGGACCTAAGCCCATGTTTTGGAAGTCTCTAGGCTAACGGAACCAACAGAACCATTGGAGCTTTAATCCTCTGCTGTCACAAATTTGCCACCAACCTTTGCACCTCAGTGTCTCTATGTGAATTAAACACCCACCATTCTTATGAAAAGTGTGCAAAAAAAAAAAAAAAAAAGAAGAAGAAGAAGAAGCTGTGTCTTAGCAACAGATTTCTCAATAAAGCCAGAAGCTTTGCCTTCGTGGTGACAGGGCACCCCTTAAATGCTCAAGTCAACTGAAGAAAAGAGTTTTCTTTCCCCCTCACCCCCAATCCTGACAGACTCTGGAAGCTGAGGTAAATGATGGAGTAGAGACCTAGTCACCTGTGGGACTGAGCCCTGCTTAGCCCTGGGACTTCTAGTGGCCTCTGGAGACTCAAAATAGAGGAGACGCTGACATTGTCCTGCTTTTGCTCAAATGACATCTCTAAAAATAAATGCTTGTTAATTATAAGAAACATGTATGCCTCTATACTATAGGTGGTAATTATAAGACAAATTATCAAGTTATTTCTGTTGAGGGAGCTTTTTCCTTCCAAAGGAAGACGGAGTACTTATTTTTCCTTTCGGTAGAATTCTGTGCCAGGTGGGTAGGAAGTGTGCCCAGTGGTGGCACTCGAACATTCATGGGCTAACCTATGGTCTTATCTTGCTTATTTATCAATTGACTCAGCAAATATTTACCGGATGCTTGCTTTGTGGCAGGAGAAATTAAAATGTTAATACAGCGTTATTCTTAATAGAACAATAGTTATTTTATTGAAGACTTATAACGCTTCAGATAATGAACTAAAAACTTAATACACATTATCTCATGATGAAGCAGGTGCTACCATTAACCCCATTTTGCAGCCAAGAAAACTGAATTCAGATCAAATAAGTAACTTATCTTTTCCAGGCACACCCAAGTCTGCGCTTAAGTATGTGAATAAATATCTGAGCCCCAGTATGTCCTAACCCAGAATCCATGCTTCAAAACACTTTTTATTAAAGATTTTATTTATTTATTTGACAGAGAGATCACAAGTAGGCAGAGAGGCAGGCAGAGAGAGAGAAGGAAGCAGGCTCCCCACCAAGCAGAGAGCCCAATGTGGGGCTCAATTCCAGGACCTTGAGATCATGACCTGAGCCGAAGGCAGAGGTTTAACCCACTGAGCCACCCAGGCGTCACAATGCTTCAAAACACTTGTGAAATTTCTGTATTGCCTTTTCCAGGAACTTGTGTTCGGATGATCCCATGAGTAAAGAGGAAATCATATTGCCATGAGAGGAGGATGGAAGTAGAGGTAGAAACAGGGTCAATGGGAACCCAGATAAGGGGGTATGTGCACAAGTCCAGGTGTACCATTCACACTGTGCTCCATAATGATGGTGCCCATGAGGGTGTGCGATGTAGGGGTCCTAGGATTCTCGAGGCAGAGGGAAGGGTGTTCCTAATTTGAGTCTCACTGGGTGAGAGCCATCCAAGCCAAGGGAATGAGGAAGAAGGCATCATGGATCTGAGGAGTTTCACCCATTGAGAATAAGACTGCAGAGTGAAAGGAAAGGAGAATGGACCTCAGGGCTTAGGGCGGGCAGTGGGCAGATCAGTGATACCCCTGCACACCACTCTGGGATGTCTGGACATTTCTCCGAAGGTGATGAAGGAGCCATTAAAGTGTCTGCACGGGAGAAGCAGTATGGTCAGGTCACCAGGATAGGAGTTCGAAGAGTAGACTAGAGGGATGGACACCAGGCCCCAAGAGTTGACAAAGGCCTAGCTAATACAGCAGAAGTATGTGGCACTTAAGGAAGCTTAAGCATGGAGAGAAAGGAAGTTGAGTGAGAGGGGAAGGCAGTAAAATCTACAGGAGTTGGAGACAAAATGGATCTAGGGGCCAAGTGAGGAAGAGGTTAAGGATACTCCCTAGATTTCTGGCTTAAGTGAACAGGCAACATGATTGTGCTTTTCCCCAAGGCAAAGAATATAGGCAGGGATGAAGATCTGGAGGTTTCATTTCATTAAGTTGTGTTTTGCTTGAGCTGGAGTGGTTAGTTTTGAACTTGCTTGCCCTGGGCTAAACTGACTCCCCTGCGTCTCGCTTTCTCCATCAGCAAACTATATGGTGTTGATTGGATTACGATTTTGAAATCAGGCTCTTCTGCATCTCCCCGGTACCTTTGCCAATGAATTCTTGTCTGAGCTAAATTGCAAGGTTAATTTAATTCATGCAAACGTGAGTTCCATCATTTCTTGCTCAACAAAGAGATCGTTTGGGGCCACATTGCTATGCTCCTCACGCACCTTCCCCACCTTTTGCCTCCATTCCTTGGTCCCATTCTTGTTCCTCTGTAAGCTAATTGGGCCCTTTATGCAAGAGGTTAACCCCCATCTCAAATGCACCCCCCCCACCCAGGCATTCTCCTGCTCCCCACAGCATACCTATCCCTGATTGTGTTTACTGCTCTGCCAGCTTTAAGTTGCTGTGTTTTCCATTCCTGACATCTGGGTCTTATTCCCGCTTCCCAGCAGTGAGACCTCTGCATTATTTATGCCACTGCCACAGGAAAATGAAGGTGAGGCTGAACTGTGAGAAGGCACATTCTGGGGTATGTGATGGAAACCCAGAACAGCAATGCTTCCAATTAAGCCAAGCAAGGCTCACAAAGGCCCTGGAGACTCCAACGTGTGCACAATACTTTGCAGGCGGCATTCAGCCCAAGCTCGAGTGGAATATCTCTATGAGGGAAATGATATTGGTGGCATAGCCAACTGTCTTCCAAGAGCCCCATCTGCAAGACCAAATTTTCCAGACCTTTTACAGACAGTCATGCTTTCTCCTTAGTGTTTCGTCTGAGTGACAGCAACATCCAGTCATGGCTGAGGCGAACCACAGGGGGCCTGGGCAGAATCTATTCCTAAGAGGAGATTTTACGCTCCATTCCCTTTCCTAAAGGGAAAGACCTTTACTAAAATTGGGCAACTATGGGCTAAGGTTCCAACATGGCCTTAGAAAAAGCAGCCTTTGCTTACAGATCACTTGGGTCCCCTCCAATGGCGAGCATGGGGCGATTATTTCACATTAAACTCAGAAGAAGCTTCAATAACTAACCAGCAATGAGACTGCCCAGAGTGGGACCCTTTATTACACGTTATAAAATGCTGGAGGACGTTTTCTGACATCCCATTGCTATGTATTACATTGTCCTTCTTTCCAAGATAATTTAATTACATGAAAATTAACATGAAACGTACAATCTAATACGTGGCTCTGTCTCGGACATAACAGTCTCCGGTAACTAATGTTAAGTTTAATATCTGCTATTTACTAGACTGCCTGATAGGTATCAGTCACACTGGTAAGATTTTACACACATCTACACTCAGTATCGACATCCTGTAAGGACGGTATCATCCAAATTTTCAGATGAGGTTCCCACTTCTCCTAAAGTTAAAGGAGGTTAACCGCCTGCCCATGGCCACCCATTACAAAGCAATGTTTCACCTCAGACTTTGATCAGTCTGGCTTTAAAGGTTTTCCACAATAAAATATTTTAAATCATCGGACGTGCCAGTGATGAAGAAAAATATAACAAGATTGTCAATTACCAATATTCAGATGGAACTACTGGGCTTACTCTGAGCTCCTACCTTGGCTAATTTCCACTCCCTGTCTCTGGCTGGCTGGACCTCTGTGAGCAGTGAGGGGGATACCCTGAAAGGGCATTCAGAAGGTTCCTCAGGAGTTAGAACTGTTCCTTTTCCCCACTTTTAGAGGTGGGAGGGAGAGAAGCATCAGCCCAGGTGTCACGTTTGGACACAGTCCCAGTGATCTGACAGCCTGGGTGAGGCCACTGCCTTCTGTCTCACTCAGTTATAGGTACTGAGGCTCTCAATGTAGAAGCATTGATCTACCCATTTTGTGCACCACTCCCAATCAGGGTAGATGGGTTATTGGGACCCTTGTCTTCCCCAAGACGTGGGGCCTAGACTAATCTTTTTGACCCATTGTGGATGTCCAGGTTGTCTGGATAAGCCCAGAGGGTGGATAAAAATGCTGACCCACTACCATGTTTACTTCCTCCATGTAAGAAGGCTTACCTCAGTTTCCTGATTTGCATTCCTATCTTCAAGGGCTGTCAGTAGTCTTGGCCCCCGAGGCTCTCTTGGGCTTTATGGTTGGCAACTCCCACTTTCTGGGACTAGAACTTTGAGGTCTACATCCAGTGCCATTTGCTGTGATCAATGTTACCTTGCTCCACTCACCAACCAGTCCTCCTCAAACATGTGTACTGAGCAGATGCAGCACAAGTCCCCTGTTTCTTCACCTGATGTCTGTTTTTACCTGTAGCCCTCCCTCGTAGACAGCAGTCTTATGGCAAAATTAGCCCATCTGGTCCTGTCTCCACACATTTCTTGCCTCCTCCCCATTCCACAAGCTCTAGGCAGAAGCACCATCACATTCATTTAGGGAACTACCCTCCTACTTTCCCCTCCACTCAACCTCATAGCTTTATTCTGTCTCACAAAAATATGACAAAGAGGGAACTGGCTCAAAGTTCTTTGAAAAATCTGACTGACCCTCCCCGTGGCACATAGAAAACCCCAGATTTCCACCCCTGTGATGCACACAAAAGATACATTAGAGATACCAGCAAGGGAGAAAGAAGAAAACTTCTCTGCTTGTCAACATAAATTTATTCAAGAAACTTTAGCAATTCACTTAAATGTGAAAGTACTAGTGTCTATAAAAATATCTACAGAACATGGTTTCTGGTATTTAGAGAAGCACTGTTTAATCTGTATTCTGATACAGTGGGAACAATTTTAAATAAAAGAATATGGAATCAAATTTAATTTTTTTTCACCCAGGACCTCCAAGAACATTCTGTACCCCCCCCAAACCATATCCTTACACAAGAAAAGAGGGGAATTCTAGATGTAGTACCTTAGCATGAATCAACAAAAATGAGCAAAAATAACACTTGTCCTTCTGCCACTTCTGAGGCATAAAGTGGAAATAAATAGTGAGTATAGTGTATCTTGAGGCCTTGGGGAACTCAGGTTTTAGGAAAAGACATGCCATACATTCCTGCAATCTCCTTTTGTGTCTCTTAGAAGAAGCTGATTAACTAAAAACATATGCCGGAGGGACAGAATAAGACCAGGAAAATCATTTAAGTAGCTAAAAATTCTGTTCCACTGGGCCCCAGAGAAAGATAAAACCAAAATATGCCCACCCCGTCCCTTGGCAGAAAGCGGCCTAGTTTGTAGAAGTTGTAAATGGAAATCAATGAGCTCTTCAAAGAGCACTGAAATCCCTTTACCAGCACGTACTCCTATAGAGAGATCCAGGAGGGAAGAATCGATATTGCTCCTAATTCCAAAGCCCAGATTCTTCATAGAGACACAGGGGCCAGGCCAGCTGCAACACAGAAGCCTAGAAGAGGCTGTTGGCCTGCCTTCTTGGGAGCCTGAGGGAGACTCACAGCTTTCTTCCAATCCCCCTAGCCATGTCCACACCTCTTTGTGGGGACCTCCCCAAAGAGGAACAGATTCAGTGTCTCCTACTAGCTGATAGTGGTGGAGTCTGTTATTTGGGCTTCTCTGCTGGCATGCCTTGTCCTTTGGCTGGACATTTCTGACTCATAAATAGATCTTTCTCCTACAGCCTTTCCACTCTGCTGTGTGCATGCCTGCATGTTGGTCTGCCTCATTTTGGGCAGGTCCCTTTGTCTCCTAGCTGTGCTTCAAATCCCTGTGACTATGCTCTGATTTGTTTCTCTTTAATTTTCTGTATTTATGTAAATATGTGCCTACAGTGACATGCACAGACCACGAATGACTTTTCAGTCAATGAGTTTGGGTGTAAGTGACTCTTTAATTGAGATATAGAACATTTGTACTCAAAAGTCCCCCTGGACTCCATTATTGGATCCCTTGCTAGAGGCAACCAACATTCTGATTCCTCGATCTTGAACTTTACATAAGTAGAAACAGAGGAGTGTATACCCCCTAGTGTCTATCCTATGTCACTCAACATGCTTCTGAAGTCCGTCTATTATTGCATGTGCCAGCAGCTCATTACTGCTGGGTTCTGTCTTGTTTATTTCTTACTGAATAGTATTCCAATGTATGAGCATACTCTTATTCACTATGCTTCTGGGTTTTAAATCCAACACCTGGAACAGAATTTTTGACCCTCTCTTATAAATTAGAGACAGAAAATCGGGCTCAACAAAATGGGAAAGAGACTATAATGACAGTGTCATATCAAACGACAGCAAGTAATAAGAAGTGTTCCTTCCTTTGCCCCTTGCAATCACCCCAACTGCAGAAAACTTGTCAGAACACCAGTTTCATAAGGAAGAACATCTAAGAGATCACAGGCAGTCCTGTTGACCCTCTGGGAAAAGACTATTATATTTATGTACTTTACTGTAATAAAAACAGACAAACAAACAAACAAAAACTCTTATTAATCCTTCAAGTGCAGGTTACGTGGCATCTCTCCTCTCTGGTTTTTCCATAACCTTGAGGGAAGATGACTCAACCCCTTATTTGTGTTCCTACAACAACTCACATGGAGTTTTGTTGCAGTTTTTACCATTTTGTACTTCTTGGTTCTTTGCAGACCCGACTTTCTAACAAAGTAAACTACAGAAACCACCTTCCCCCATGTGTGCAAAAAAAGGACCATCTTTTTCCTTTCTGGTGATTATACACACTTGCTGTAGAAGAATGGACACATGGATGACTGCCCAGATGGATGGGTGGGTGGATGGGTGAATGGGTGTATGGATGAGTGGATGAATGAATGGATGGATGGATGGGTAGGTGGTTGGATAGGTGGATGAGTAGGTCAATGGCTAGATGGGTGAATGGATGTATGGATGGGTGGATGAATGAATGAATGAATGAATGAATGAATGAATGGATGGATGGGTGGATGGATGGGTGGATGAGTAGATCAATGGCTGGATGGGTGGATGGATGGGTGAATGGGTATATGGACGGATAGATGGATGAGTGGATGAATGAGTGGATGGGTGGATAGATGGGTAGATGGGTGGACTGACGGATGGATGGATGGATGAATGAGTGGATGGGTGGATGAGTAGGTGCATGATTGGATGGATGGATAGATGCATGGGTGGATGGGTGGATGGATGGATGGATGAAACAATATGTAAATACTGCCATACTGTCTACAAACTCAATGATCTGTCTGGTCTTCAGCAACCCCTGGCAGTATCAGGATACTTCTTTCTCTCACTATCTCACATTCTCATTGGTTCTGGGAGTTCAAATTATTCTACTTACCAACAGGCAAATGTCCGAGTACCACCTACAGGTTATATCTCCTAGCCACCAGAAGTAGCTTCCTGATACTTTCATTCCTATGAGCTAGAGGTTGGACAGAGTCAGTTAATCTATAACCACGTAGCCCAAGAGCCAATCTGGACACCATGGTTAAGTTTCTGTGTCCAGGACAGGTCTGGCTCTAGTAAGAGTGGCACTGCTTCTGCTGTCAGCAGGCGGCTGGTTAAATACAGCCTCACAGGGAACTAAAAGGTGATGTTGAGCCCATTAGAGAGTTTTGTAACACTCTGAATAGCATTTAGTACTCAGCTGTTTCTCACCCACCTCTCAGATGCTCCCAGCAGGAAACAAGTCTGTAGCTGTCATGTTTACAGTTAATTAATGTTTATTTATATTTTTTAAACAAGGCATTCACCTGTCGCGCTTTAAAATAAATGTTCTGCTCTTCAATTAGAGGTTGTCAGAGTAGAGAAGAATCCTGTTTGTTATTGGTTGAATGCGTGTATATTTAAATGTGTATCAGGTAAGGACCTCTTTCCCTGTAATCTCTCTTCTCACAGAGGCTAAGTTTTCTTTTCTCGGAGAACACATCCTTCCCAGGTCTTGATTGTAAGATTGGTGTTCTGCTATATAGGCCATGACCTTGCTTCTAGAGGGTAGACAACATAGATTATAATGTCTCCTTAGATGGGGTGGCGAGAATTAGCATGAAAATACTGCACATTGCACAGTGTAGAACATGGATTTTAAAGGAGAAAGGACATTGTTACATTGGCTGTTCTCTTTGTAGTCAAGTATTGCCTCAAACCTTGCACATTGCCAAGAAAGGTCTGGCTCCTGAGAGATCACTTGAACACTCTTAGAATAGTCTTCTAGACAAGACTGTCTTCTTTACCAGGACCTTGGGTCATGCCGATGGTTGATGCTGACAGTATAATCTATGGTGAAGGTCTTGGGCCATAATGTGTCAGTTTGACCTTTAAAGGGGCTGGAGACGGAGTATCTAAGATCAGCCATGTGGGGTTATTACTATAACTGAGCCCCAACAAAAATCCTGGACATCAAAGCTCAGATGAACTTTCCTGGTTGGCAATACTCTCTATGTTACCACACATCACTGCTGAATTAAGCTTTGTCCATACAGCTCCACAGGGAGCCGATGCCTAGAAACCTACCATTGTCTCTCCTGGGTTCTGCCCTATGCACTCTTTACCTTTGCTGCTTTTAATCTGTATCCCTTCACCATAATAAACTATAATTATAAGCACAGTAGCTATTCTGAGTTCTGTTTGTCCTGGGGAATCAGTGAACCAGAGGATAGTCTTGGGGACCCTCTCTCAGAGAGTATGTGATAAAGATAGACTGGGTTCCAGGGTAGAAAACAGGTCAGAACTGAATGCCAACTCTGCCATATACCTCCTGATGATCTCAGGAAAATCACTTGACCCCTTAGTCTTTTTGAGACTATAGTAAGAATCTATACTAGATACTCACCAAATATTTCAATAAATATTCATTGAACGTGCCACCATTTTAATCACATAGTGTATGTTCAGACAGTGGTTAATGGGAGAGGTGATTGTTTGGCCCATCTGTGGGCTTTCCCATACTATTTTATGTTCTTTGGTTAGACAAGCACTTGAAGTCTGGACGTATGCCCCCTCGATACTTTTGCAGAGAATACATTCACAGTTTGTAGCTGATAAATTATTGTTCTTAGACCATTAACTTGGCTGTCATTGCTTCCTTCCTTATCCTAAGCATAGGCCTCTGGTTCCAAATACACACCTTCATCAATTGATGATGAAATTACAACCTGTTAAGTCCATCATCAATTGAAAATATCATACACTGAAAATGTATTTAATACACCTAACCTACCAAACACAGCTTAGCCTCCCCTCCCCCCAGCACTCAGGACACTTACATTAGCACACAGTCGGGTGAAATCATCTAACACAAGGCCTATTTTATAATAAAGGGCTGATTATCTCATGTAGTTTATTGAACACCATACTGAAACTGAACAACAGAATGGCTGCATGGGTACCGAAACGTGGTACCGGTAGAGGCTGCTCATCCTCCTGATCTTGTGGCGGGCTGGGAGCTCTGGTTTGCTGCCGCTGCCCAGCAGCACAAGGGAGGATCAAACCATGTGCCTCTTGCCTGGGAAAAGACCAAAGGTCAAAATATAAAAAATGGTTCCTACTGAACGTGAATCAGCTTCACTTGATAGTAAAGAAAAAAAAAAAAATCCTAAGTGGGAACCATCAGTAAGTGGGGGCGGGGGGTGGACGATCCGTCATGTTTTCTCTCAATTGTACAGTTGCTAAACCCGACACATAAAAGTACCTGGGACAGTACCAGGATCATCTCTGGAACGGAGTGAGTACTACTTGAACATGAATATGAACATCGAGAGCATTTCTTCCAAACACTACTTATTAGATACATATTCTTTGTTGACCAATAACTTAAAACCCAGAAAAATAAAGACATAGAAAATGGGATAAAATGCAATTTTTGTACACCTCTTACCAACGGGTGTTGAACCAATGTTTTCCACTATTGTGGATTAAACTGTGTCCCCCCGCCCCAAAAAATAAAAAGCATGTTGAAGCTCTATTCTCAGTGCCTGTGAATGGGACCTCATTTAGAGACAAGTCTTTGAAGAGGAAATCGAGTTCAGATGAGGCCTTACTCACTGTGGTGGCCCCTAATGAAGTCACCCCAATCCAGTGACTGCTGTCTTATGAGAAGAGGGAAGTCTGTACACAGACACGAAGACACACACACAGACACACACACAGGATGGTAGAGGGTTGAGACTGGCTGCCACAAGCCAAAGGATACTCGGGACCCCCCAGCAATCAGCTGAAGCCAGGAATAGGCATGGAGGGTTTTCCCTAGAGCCTTTGGAGATATCATGGCTGGCTGATGTCCTGATCTTAGATGTCTAGCTTCCAGAAAAGTGAGAGAATGTGTTTCTGTTCTGCTTCAAGGTACTCAGTCTGTGGTGCTTTATTATGGCAGCCCTAGGAAATTAATACATCCCCCCATTAAAGCCTGTCACACATAGGTCTTTGGCTTGTATCTGGGTTTCTTTCCTTGACAGAAAGTAAGCTTCCTCGTGAAAGATGGAAGGAACCAGCCAAGAGTGTGGAGGCAGAAGGAAGTGACTCACCCTGGGACTTCGGCCAACACTGCTCAGGTAGTACAGGAGCCCTTTGGCGTGGTAGATCGTTGGCTGGAGACGAGCGCTGGGAGAGAGCCACTGTCTGTTCAAATCCTCCCCTTTCAGTGAGCATCTGTGGCTGCGGGAACAAACAAGGAGCAAATAAATACTCGTCGAGAAGAAAATAACTCGAGAAAATAGAGCTCGACAAGACAAACTAATGAATCCCGCGTCCCTCTGACTTCTGCCCAATTGGCATCCATTGCAGATGTCCAGAAAGCTGCGGATCTGTCATTCAAGCTCCCCAAGGGTTGGGATTATTCCCAGGCCCCAAAAAGAAATGGGAGCCATATTTGACTTGCTACTGGGTTATCGCCGTTTCAGGACAAAGTTTGGGTAATGATAGTTCCCCGTTACATGCATCTACAGAGAATGAGTTCGATACATTTTTCTGGGCTCTGGGACCTTCAATTCTACAAATAATTAAGTTGAGCTCAAACTGTCACGCCGGGTGCGTTATATACACTATTTCCGGCTGGTCCAATAAGTCTGCCAGGTAGATAGTACTGCATCCCAGTGAAGAGACTAGAATTTCAAAATGATTACAAAAATGGCCCAAGATCCCATAATTAAGAGCTACGCTGCATGCCCAGGGCTGTTTGCCTCTGAGAAAGCATACAGCTCTTTCTCCCGTCTTATCCATACACGTGGCGCTGCACACTTGACCTTTACCCAGAGAGCCCGGGTATCTTTTGCGAAGACATCATGACACATGAGCGGAGTCATCCGTCCCCTCCTTTGGGAAACGGAGATGTCCACACTGGAAAGCATCAAGTCACTTTACAAAGTCGACGCAGCTCGTTATGAGAGCGCGGCTGGTGATTCAGGGGGAAGCCAAGACGCTGAGCTGTCAGGTCATCCAAAAAAAGAGATGCTCTGAAACGACCAAGTGCAGCCAGCCCAAGCTCGGGGAGGCCCCCAGCAGGCCTGCGACGATGCTATTTACTCAGGAGAGCTAATGGGAGAGCCACCACGAATGGAGGGGAGGCAGCCCGGCATCCCCCACGCCCAGGCCACATCTCCTGCAGCCCTAGTCCTTCCGCACATCAGGTCTTTCCAACAGGTCACAGATCCCTCAGAGCAACCCTGTCCGCTGTCCCTTTGCCAGGCCACTCCCTTCTGCTCCTATTAGTTACAAGACCTGCCCGAGTTCCCCTTAATCAGTTTCTCATAAACCACTTTGGGCGGGGTTTTACTGTTATTTAGTTATTTTTACCTCTCTTTCCTTGGACGGTGAGCCTCCTGGGGGCCGGAACAGTGCTTTGTTACCATCAAAACCCTAATATAGTAACTGCTAAAATCAGTATTCGGTAAATAATTTGGAAGGAATAAATGCACTAGCACTTAAATATAGAACCAGATACGTTTTCTGTGGTTTTTTTTTTTTTTTTAATCACTATTTTCAATAAATCTTGGAGGTGGAAGGAAAAAGGTTCAGCCTCCTTCTTTCACCACTTTCTCGTCTTCGTGTTTCTGAAATTATCTTTAAATATTAGTTTCTTGGTGCTTGTCAGCCTCCTCTTACAGATCGTTAGAAACTAAAAATCTTTAGATTAATCATTTATCCTGATCTCACCATTAAAATATTTTGACTTGAGAAATAGTAGGTTTTTTTCACCTTCTTTTGTGATTTTTTTGTCCTTTTCTTGCTATTTTTTTTTCTCCCTCCCTCTTTTTAATAGCAATGGCATCTAGAAATAGGGTTTATCTGTTCTGCCTGGCGACCAGGGATGGAGGTAAGACATAAAGGAGATCTTGAACAGTGATAGCAGCGGAAAGAAGCAGTTGTCCCAGACTTGGTCCTGAGCGTATTTGCTGTGTTTAAATGAATTTCTTTTCTCAAATCAAGGTACTCGCAGGCACAACATCCCTGAGCCCTGGGATACGAACCGCTCTGTGATTCTCCTTGCCTGGACCTGGTTTCTCATCAACACTGGGGATTTGTGTTTTTTCTTAGTAACATCAAAAGTGATGAAATCAGTAAGACCCTTTAAAAGCACTTCCATCTGTATAAATGAAAATGCAGGCAATGTATATATCCAGTAACCATCACTTCCATGTCAACTCTCTCTTTCCATGTGCTCCTTGGAGAACATGTGTGCGGACAATGACTCTGTGGAGAACATGTGTGGGGACAATGTCTACATGAGAAAATGCTCACAGCAAAAGTAGAAAAAAGTAAAGCTTGTGTTGCAGTCACAATAAGCCCTGGATTAGGGTTAAGAGGACGACTCCCAACTCACAGTCCTATCGCTGGATATGGGATTTGGGATTCTCTTTGAGAGTCAACAGCCTCATAGGCAAAAAATATAAAAATATGTGTAGCCCACTTCCCCGAATTATGCTGAAGATCAAATGAAATGATATTTCCATGGGGAAATATCTACAGAACTCTCTCTCTACCTGTGCCTCTCTTTAGGTCATGCCCATACCTATATCCATATGCGCATCCCCATCTCTATCTAAATTTACATCTTTGTCCCCATCTAGAAGGCTCAGGGATGCACAGCAACACATGAGCAACGTTCATTGGTTGCTCACCTCACCCTAATTTTTTTTCATTATGTAGAATAATGAAGGAGCTCTATACAGGTTGATTGGAAGGGATCCTATTGGCTAGGAACCCCAAACAAGAGGCTGTGGTCCAATGACCAGCTCACTTGAGCAGACTTAGAGGTGGAAGCTATGAGACTAAAAAGAAAAGAAAAAAAATTCTGAGGCAGTAACAATGTAAATTTTTAATTGGACTTCAGGCTGTTAAACAGTGCAGAGGGGGCTGGTGGATGGCATCTGAGATTATCTAATTATGTGGATTTGGAGAAATGACCCATGTAAGATGGAGGAAAGCCATCATCTTTGGGTAAATTTTGTTGTGCAGGGTATGGAGAGAGCGATGCATTCATTCCCTTTGTACCCATAGGTTGTGTGGATTTGGAAGCCCATGTGTTTGTATTTGTACTCAGGGCTCTCTGCATGGCTATGATTTGGAGAGTATCTCTGGGTCTGCCTATTGCTACAGCAGTCCCTGTATCTATGCAAGCGCAGATTATCACAATATGTACTACACGTAACTTGAGTGCTTTTCCTTTTAAAGCAAATCCATTTGCTTCCAATCTCCAAATCCATTTGGCATTTTGTGTTAATAATATCAGAGATTCATGCAGTCAGAGAAACTACCGCTGTTCTTCCCAGAGATTTGTTTTAAGCATTTGAAGATGAAACGTACCCAATCTTATTATCTACTGTAGCGTTTCTGAAATGACAGCTGCTCCCACTATGTGGAGAGAATTAGCAGATGGGCAGCTATGACTGGCTGGCAATAAATTCAGTGCCTCTAATTTCTGAAAAGGGGTCATCCCTCAAATAGAGTTTAAAGTCCTGCTTTGCTTATAAGAATAAAAGAGTGAGCATTGCTACTTTTTGAAAACTGCAAACTTACAGAGGAAAAAGAAAAAAAAAAAAAAAGAAGAAACACTTCTTTATGGTTCTAATAGGTGACACTAATTGATCCAACAAGTCTTCCCTATATTTAAAGCTTTAGTTTAACTACAGTCTAGTTTAAGACAATGCTCATATGCACTGAACATGCTAGAGCTTGGGTGAAAAACCATCTGGTTTGTCCAGGAACGTTTCAGTTTTAGCTCTGAAAATGCTACCTCCCCGAGAACCCCTCAGTTTCCGGAAATCTGGAGCAGTTGGTCCCCTCAAAGCCAGATCTCAAATTCTGAAAGGTGTTTCCAAGGTAGGATGTGGGCCAAAATTTGCCCTGTTTCACACTGACTTTGAATGTTTTAGGTGGGACGTGTACCTTCCCACCAGCCTGCCTGTTTCTACCACTTACTGCTTTTACATACATGTTCGGCACCTGTTTTTTCAGGCATTAACATCCTGTGTCCAGGAAGTCTTAAACCTGTGGTGTTTGGTAGGCCATACTTTTTCCTATGGGGGAAAAAAGGCCTCCGATCTCCTGAAAATATGGTCAAACACAAGCATCTCAGCTGAAGCTATTCAATAGGGAATCAGGGCGCCTGGGTGGCTCAGTGGGTTAAAGCCTCTGCCTTTGGCTCAGGTCATGGTCTCAGGGTCCTGGGATTGAGCCCAGCAACAGGCTCTCTGTTCAGCGGGGAGTCTGTTTCTCTCTCTCTCTCTGCTGCCTCTCTGCCTCCTTGTGATCTCTCTCTGTCAAATAAATTAATAAAATCTTTAAAAATATAAATAAAAAAATAAATAAACAGGGAACCAGTGGCAATAGTCCTAAGAGGTCACTGATTGGGAGCATGGCACCCCAGATAAAGAATGGTCTCAAAAGTCAAACAACCAAAAGGCAAATGGCGTCACTAGAATTCATTCTTTTAACATTAATTACATATTTTCCTATGTGCTAAGAATAGGGATCACCCTGGCCAGAGACAGGGAAACAAGTAATATAGCTAAGAGTCTTGACTGAACAACCAAGACCCCTAATACACAGAAAGGACCACAAGTCAGAGAGAAGGAGGAAAAGCAATTCTCTTCTTAAATGAGAACCTATCTAACTTCGGTCAGGTAAAATGATTCAAAAATCCCTCAACCATCCGTGACTGATAAATGGAGAGACGGGGCCCATCAGACTGAATGAATGACGTCTGGCTTGATCATCTCCATGGCCCCCAGCAGAGCCAGCTGAAGAGAAGCCGTGTGTTGGAGACTTAGCAAACATCTTCACCATTCCCTGCACATCCGAGTAACAGGAGGCAGCATGGATGCAAGAGGAGAATATTTATAAAGGTAAAGAGACGCATGGAAGCTTCAGGAATAAGGCAGAACAGCATGAGGCACTATCAGCCAGACACTGCACCCAGAGCTTTCTAAATAAACGCTGCTTGGCTAGAGAAAAAGGGAAAACCAACGGCAGCTTCATCTGAAGAACATGGTTGCTGTGAAGCTGTAGACGATCAGAGTTGCCAAGGACATGTTAGCATAGGGTATTTTTTTGTCATGCAAAATGCTCAGAGTCAACAATCCAGAGAGCAGGGGAACAGAAGAGACTAAACTTAGGTGTGCCTCAACACCTCTGACACCCAGCAGTGCATCCCTAAAGGTCTGACCATCCCAGAGCCGAGGCACAGGAGAACTTGAAGTCTCCAAAAGATGGTCCAGGTGAACTGACCTGGGTTCAAATGTCAACTTCTTCAAGAAGAAAGTTATACACAGTCGACCCTTGAACCTACGTTAGTCCAAATCCAAACCAGTTGGGTCTTTATGTCCTTGTTTCTCCAAGTACGGTCACCAACCTGGGAGCTTGTTAGAGATGCAGAAATTTGGGTCCTACCCCAGAATCTGCATTTTAACAAGACCCCTCCCCCCAAGGAATCTGTAGGCATACTTAGTGTGAGAAGCAGTGTTTTCTACCAAAACTTGAGGAAAGAAAGAAAATTAACACTCACACGGAACTCAGGTATGTTATAAAGGTCTACAATGCCCACAATTTCAGGAACCTGGATCACATGCTAGCATCTCACCAGGAGCAGCCCCAGCGCCAAAAGTCTGGATGCGCCTCCCCCCACCACTCCACTTTCCCCAGTCTTATATCACTTTCACATGATTTCATTTGCAAACCAATACAGAATTAAAATGAAAATGTGTTTTCTCTAGCTTATTTTGACAAGTCTGGTTTCATAATACTATTCAAACACCCAAAGGAACAATTTAAAAGGTAACAAGGGGAGGACAAGTTCAGCTGAAATCAGACCAGGGTAGCGGCACCTGTGTGGGTCAGTCGGTTAAGCTTCCAACTCTTGATTTCAGCTCAGGTCATAATCTCCGCACAAAGCAGAGTCTGCTTGAGATTCTCTCTCCCTCTCTCCTTCTGCGCCTCCCCCTACTTACTGCACATGCAGGCATGTTCTCTAAATACATAAATAGATAGATAAATAATCTTTTTTAAAAATTTTTAAAAAAATATGAAATCATACCAAATTAAGGGGTGGGCCAGACTGGCAAACAGAGTGAGCCTCATAATATCACTTGTCTAAATCAAGAATAGATAACCAGGGGCACCTGGGTGGCTCAGTGGGTGAAAGCCTCTGCCTTTGGCTTGGGTCATGATCCCAGGCTCCTGAGATTGAGCCCCTCTGCTCAGCAGGGAGCCTGCTTCCCTTCCTCTCTCTGCCTGCTTCTCTGCCTTTGTGATCTCTCTCTGTCAAATAAATAATAATCTTAAAAAAAAAGAATACATAACCAGTTAATTCACTTATCTACACAGCATTTGATCCCATATACAAGTGATTCCATAAAAATAGGTATCACTTCCACTGAAACAGTTAATACCAAGGTTGAGGTTTCTAAAGCTGTGTCTTGATATCAAGTATCTGGGAAGGATTTGTCAAACACATGCACATCAACAGCAAACCTTAGCCTCTGCCAACAGTTCTGAGACCAGCGGACCAACAACCCCCAGAATTCACCTATTACAACTGGCTCGCCTTTTGGACCACATCACATTACTTAACAGGTGTGAGTAAGAAGGATTTCTTTAATTTCTGAGATTTAAAATCCATTAACAGTCTTTGCCAAAAGGTGTGAGAGTGGGAAATTATAAAAGAAAAAAATTTAAAAACCAAGAGCTAATGATTATCTCCCTCATGTTTAAAAAGAAAAAAAAAATCCTTTAAAAAAATAAATTTAACACTCATTTCCTGACAAAGACAATCAAGAAAATAAGGATTGGGGTGCCTGGGTGGCTCAGTTGTTAAGCATCTGCCTTTGGCTCAGGTCATGATCCCGGGGTCCCGGGATCGAGCCCCTCACCAGGCTCCCTGCTCAGCAGGAAGCCTGCTTCTCCCTCTCCCACTCCCTCTGCTTGTGTTTCCTCTCTTGCTGTGTTTCTCTGTCAAATAGATAAATAACATCTTTAAAAAAAAATTTAAAAAAAAAGAAAAGAAGGATTGATGGACACTGCCTACTTGACAAGTTAGGATAAGGTATAAAGTTATATTCAAAAGAGAAAAGTATTGTATCAAAACATAGTCATTAATTCATCAAATATTTATCACAACATCTTCTACACGTCAGATACTACTCTTCTCCTGACGAATACGGCAGTGAACATGCCCTCCTAAGAATGTAGTCTAAGGGTTATCATCGAGGCGCAGCACAAGGCAGACATCGGGTACATCTTGTTCTGTTAATGTCTTAGCCCCAACTCAGCATGCTGATCAGCATGTGGTGGGGAACTCATCATCATCATCTAAGGAATAAATGAAACCCAACTCTCCATTTTACCGCTGTCAGAATCTTTCTTCTCTGGGCAGCCAATATCTAAATTAAAACTGTGACTTTTTTTTTTTTTCACTGTCAATTCAACAGATTTAATTATGGGATATTGATTTTTCCTATCATCTCTCTCTTGGCAGGGGCCTCTGTACTGCTGCTGTCTGCTTTGGATTAAAAGTCACTGTACTTTCCTTGTTCGGGAGAAACCTTTGATGAAAAAATTCCATGTAAAGCTCAAAACCATTACCACTGAGAAAAATAATTTTTTAAAAAAAATAAAATGGCTGTGGGAGTTCTATTCTCTTTTCCTAAATGCAAGAGTTGATGAAGAAGTTTAGAGCTGAGACCTCCCAAGGACGCTCAGAAATTAGGGTTCTTTAGTGGGCCAGGAGATTAAATAACACCCCAGGTTTCTCTTCCTGCATGGAAAGAATTCGTAGCTCTTTACTTTTTCTCTTTTTCTACGCCTCAGAGACTTATTTCAGTTTAAGGTCATTTTTCCTTATGGACCAGAAAGCAGACCATGCATTTACATCTCCCTGATGAGTTCATCAAGCCAAAAGTTATCTCCAGGGAATAACAACTCCTCCCTTCCCTGCTAGCTAGGAGAGGTAGCCAGAAAGGTGATTCTCTGTTTTCTCCAGAGGATGTCACTGTGTTTAACTCTGGTGTATAATAAAATCCAGATGAGTCTCTTGAGGCAAGGAAAACAGATGTAAAAAAATTATTTCTGCTGATTGGTCTTTATGGGTTCCTGGACCTAATTCTGACCTGGAGAGAAGGGAGCGTTTCCCCCAGACAAAACACCAAGCAATTCTCAGAAGGCCAGAAGGTATCTGAGAATTCACCTCAGTTCTGACACTACCTAGAGATAGCATCAGATTCCACAGTCCTACAAGATACCCCCCCACCCCCATGCCTCAGGCTTCCCTGTGCTTCTGACCTACCAGTTACAGACTGGAGGTTCCAATGACTTCCTCCTTAGGCTTGATTAATTTGCTACAGGGGCTCACAGAACTCAGAGAAACACTTGTGTTTACAAGTTTATTAAGGATATGATAAAGGATACAAATAAGACCCAGATGAAGAGACGTAGAGGGTAAGGTATGGAGAAAGGGCACAGAGCTTCCTGGCCTTCTCCAAGGCACCGCCCTCTCTAGCCTCCACAGGCTCACTAACCTGGAGGGTCAGCTAACAGTTCTGAGGCCAGTCGGCCAACAATCCCTGGAAATCTCTACGGAAGCTTCAAGGCAGGGTCATAATTAACTAAGTCTTTGCCCGTTGCCTGATTCAACCTTCAGCCCCTTTTCCCTCCACTGAGGTCTGGGGATAAGACTCTAAGTTACAATCCTCTAATCACATGACTGGTTCTCCTGGCAATCAGTCTCTGCCACTGAGTGGGGTCCAAAAGTCATGTCCATTAACATAACAAGATACGCTATAACAAGATATAGCCCATATCACAGGAAATTATCAGGGCTGTCGGAGCCAGAAACTCTGGACAAAAACCAAATACATATGAGAAACATATTTTGATCAACTGAATGACCAAACATGTACTTCTTATAAATCATGACTTCTTATAAGTCAGTTTCAGTAGCTGGGAAACATTAACTTTATCTCCTAAAAGCAATAGGATCACCAAGAACATCCTGGGTTAAAAGAAATGCGAGAGAACTATCTGGGAACACTGGAGTTCCTTTTCCTTGAAGTCCTGGCAAGAGAAAGTGGAGAAAGGAATGATAACACTTACAGTGCTGAAGAGAAAGTCAGAAAACAAATTTTATTTTAGTCTTGGCTTTGACACTTGTTACCATGCGATCTTAGGCAAGTTTCTTAATTTTGCTTGGCTCAGTCAAGTTAAAAGAAAAAAAAAAGATTAGGACACATGATCTCTATCCAAGGTGATTTTCTCCTTTAAAAACCTGTAATTTTAGAAAAAAAACTTTCAAAAGAAAAGAGAAAGAAAGAGGGAGCTACACAAGGGGGGAGGGGAGGAGGGAGGTGGGCTGTACAGTTTTATTTTTTTGAAACACAGATTCATAAGAAGAGAAATTGTCCAAGATTTATCACCTACCTGAATTGCAGCCATGGCCTCCCCACTGGCTTTCTCCTCTCCTATCTCTCATCATGTTTCTCTCCCAATTTGACATAATTCCAAAATGATATCCAAATTCTTTCAATGGCTTCCCATTACCTCAAAGAGGATGTGTAAACCACTTTGGCTGGCATTCAAGATCTACAAACTGGTTTCAGCTCACTAATCCAACTTAACCTCTTATTACCGCCCAACCGAAACCCACGGTGACAGGCAAGCCAGATTTCCTGGTTGTTCCCACAACACTTTGTGCTCGCCAACCCATTAAATCCTCTCAACTGCTCACAGAACCATGTCTGAAATCTGATTATTTTTTTCTCTTTTTTAGTCTAACCCTCTTTCAGAGAACTTCCCAAGCCCTGCCTCTTCCGTGAGTCTTAATTTGACTACTTCAATCCATAGCACTTACTCTAACCTCTGAAATCCCTTAGGAAAACAAAATGGTGAAGAGTTTATGGGTCTAGTCCCGGAAGTCGGACTGTTCATTCAAGTCTGGTTCTTACCCCTTACTATGTAAAGTTGGCCAAATAACTTACTTCACTTAATGAAAGACTCCTCAATGTCAGGTAAGAAATGACCCTGACTCTCAATCTTTACCTGAGGATAAAATTAGTAGATAACTCACAGGGTTTTCTTTCCTTTTTTCCTCAGAATTAAGTGATGTGACGCATGGAAGACACTTAGCACGAAATGGTTAGTACACATTTCCTGATCAATAAATATTTGGATTTTTAAGAGCAATTCTTCATAGCATTCATATTTGCATCACCATCAAATACTGTCCTAAGCTTTCACTTAAGTGAAGGACGTATATACATTATAAATCGCTGGAGGAAAAACCAATTTGTATGTTTATTGAATGTGCTGCAGTCCTTAACATCACGCCCTACATTTAATGACTCTCTATAACTACTTGTTATATAAAAGCTTAGAGACAAATTAGACCATCAATAGAGGAATTTTTTTTTTCTTTTTTGAGACTCTCACTATAGCATACAAGGAAAATTAAAATAAAAGAGAAAAAAAAGTTGTATTTATCACTTCATCCCCCAAAAGCTTCCGTTTCACACCTGAAGAGACAGTGTAGGCGTACATAACTATCCTGCATCACATGATTACCAGCAAGAACTTGACCCCTGGTCTTTCACCAAATTGAACATAGGTGGTTTAGAAGTCTGGAAATTTCTTTACCCAAAACACAATCTTCTAATATCTTCTTTTTGTCTCCTTTGCTATCTTCATTCTCTGTTGACATACTCTGTACCATTTTCTTTTCTTTTTCGTTTTCTTTTTTTTTTTTTTAAGATTTATTTATTTATTTATTTGCCAGAAAGAGAGTGCGGGAGAGAAAGAGAGCAAGAGTATAAGCAGGAGGGAGCAGCAGGCAGAGGGAGAAGCAGGCTCCCTGCTGAGCAAGGAGCCTGATGTGGGTCTGGATCCCAGAACCCTGGGATCATGACCTGAAGGCAGACCACAGATGCCTAACCAACTGAGCCACCCAGGAGTCCCTGCAAACCACTTCTTGCAGGAAAGGTCTTGCGTTGGCTTTAATCTTATCCATTCCTTGCAGCCCATTTGGATTCTTCCGCTGAACTTCTCTCTCTCTCTCTCTCTCACACACACACACACAAACACACACACAATTTCAGGATGCTAAAAAAGAAAAAAAGCAAAGGAACTGCTTACTAGGTTTCATAACCAAAGAGGGAGTAGGACTACCTTCTCTCTGTTCTAGAAACGAGCTCCCCCATTCCTTTGGTCGCTCTGACCAAAACCAAATATCTTCTAGTGACCTCCCATATTCAATGCCTCCCTATTTCAGACCGTCATCTCATTTGCCAGCCAACCTCACATGCTCTGTCTTCAAAATATACACAGAAACCAAGTACAGCTCACCACCTTCGCTGTCACTGCCCTGCCACAATCGCCTCTTACTTACACCACTACAAAAGCCCAACTATTTCTGTTTTTTTTTTTTTTAATTGGGGCAATACTGTATATAATTTCAATCCTCCATTTTACTTAATATCTTTTTTTTTAAGATTTTATTTATTTTTTTTTTGCAGACAGAGGTCACAAGTAGGCAGAGAGGCAGGCAGAGAGAGAGGAGGAAGCAGGCTCCCTGCTGAGCAGAGAGCCTGATATGGGACTCAATCCCAGGATCCTGGGATCATGACCTGAGCCAAAGGCAGAGGCTTTAACCCACTGAGTGACCCAGGTGCCCCCAACTATTTCCGGTTTTGATCACGCCAATCCCCCGTCCTCATCATCTAGTCTGCATACAACTGCCTGAGACCCTTGTGATTTCTTTTCTTTTTTTTAAGATTTTGTTTATTTATTTGACACAGAGAGAGAGAGAGAGATCACAAGTAGGCAGAGAGTCAGGCAGAGAGAGAGGCAGAAGCAGGCTCCCTGCTGAGCAGAAAGCCTGATGCAGGGCTTGATCCCAGGACCCTGAGATCATGACCTGGGCCGAAGGCAGAGGCTTAACCCACTGAGCCACCCAGGTGTCCCCCCTTGTGATTTCTCTGCTCAAAACCCTCCAGTGGCTTCCAAACTCATTCTGAAGGGCACCCGCCCCAGAAGGCCTACTCTCATCTTTCACTGTGTTTTCCCCTCCTGGGGCTCAGGGGCTCCCTTCACTCAACCCACACTAGCTTCTCTGTGCTCAGGGCACACTTCACCCTCAGGTTTGCATTTGCTATTCCATCTACCTGATAGTCTCTTTTCCCAGATATGCATGACTTTTTCTCTCAGATTGGTGCACAAATATCATGCTATCAGAGATCATCTTTCTCTCCCACCCCCACAATGCCCCTCCACCCAACCCTGTTACTCTCTGTTCTCATTTACTTCATTTTCATCACTGCATTTACCACTCTCTGCCATCCTAGTCTGTAATCCCCTCTAGTTGACTTTGTGTTCAGTCTTCCCACTAGAGGATAGGTTCAGTGATGACATGGAACTTACAACTACTGTATCCTCAGCACTAAGAAGAATTGCTGGAACATGGCAGGCACATAATTGATAGTGAATGAATAAAAGAATGAGTGAATGAATGAATGAATGAATGAATTTAAAAAAAAAAAAAAGGAATGAATTCTCTTATCTCTAGTTCCTGGGAAGCATAGGTGTATGGTCAGAGCACATTTAACTTTCAGAAAGGGTATGACTGAGTATGGATATAGTATGAATGGCTCCTCCCTGACACGGTCAGATCCCTATCTTTTAACTGATGAAGAAGTAAGCTCAATCCTTTCCAATGGCCTAGCTCCCTCAGAAGTAAGGGGTGCTTTAGCTTATCTTCACTAAGACCCAGAATAAAATCAGACAGATTTATCATTAGCAGCTTGGTTCCATTATTTTATCCAGGGAATCATCTCATCAATATGAGAAATCAAAACATCCTTCTAGCTAGGTCTTACAGACCAGAAAAAAAAAATTATCTTTGATCTCCTGTGTATTTTCAACTAAAATATACACTTCAGTCTAAACATATTTAATATAACTTTTACATCTATCAAAGAGAATAATTGTCAAAGTTATAGTTCACAGGAAAATTCTCCTCTATAAGATAATATCTGCTTTCTTCTTCCTTGCTCCTCCTTTAAAGTAAGAAAATCGTTCCCCCCACAAAAAAAAAAATTAGGTAATGAAATGTACACATTTATTCATTCAGTGCCAATCCCTTTATCCGAAAGCCAGAAGCAGTCCTTCAGACACCATGGCCCCCTTCCTTCCCCAAGATATAGACTGGGTATCCACAATTACAGGAAGGTGTTGTTTTCTCCTTTCACTCTGTCATCTGTTCTAAATTTACATTTCACTGGTCTCTGACAAGGATAGTGCAGCAGATGGCAAATGAAATCTAATTAGTGGTATCTTATAAGTTGTGTCAAGACTCTTCAATAAGGTAGTTTTGTTGAGAAGCCACTGCATGAGTGTTAGCTCTGTCCCCTGATTTTAAGCAAAAGGAATCAGAAGCACTGGTCTTTATTATACCTAGTTCAGAGCTTGCCAAGTGGAAAGAGCCTTTTTCCCAGGAGCATTTGTCAAAAACAATCAGAGACAATTGTTGAACATCACAGATACCTGAGGCAGGGGAGAGCAGTTGGCAAACAATGAACCACGAGAAATGAAACTGAAAGTTGGGGAAGAAAAGTTTGTAAGGGGATGTAAAATGCTCTCACCTATTCCTTAGAGTATAAATGCACTGGATTACACGCACACCTAGCCTATGTGCATGTCCGTGCTCAAGAAGGACCTGAGAAGGCCCTGGGCTCTCACCTGTGATTAAATGTGAAGCTCTGACAAGCAGGAAGTAAAGACTAAGGCAGATATACATATCTGCCTGACTGAGTGTTGAAGGCATGCCCCCTACAGGCTCACATGCTCCCCAGCAGAGGCTATGGGACTCATCAGTTCCAGGCAACCAAGAAAATCTCTACCTAATAATTAAATCGATCATGAAGCTAGCCAAGCAGAAACTTCAGTGACTACACATGACAAATAATATAGACTTTAGAGACTTGGTTCGACAAAGTTACTAAACAAACAGCAAGCTGGTAGAGGGGAAGGGCCTAATTTATAGAACTGTTAACACTATGCAATTTAAAATGTCTACTTTTCAGCCAAAAAATTACTAGACATGACAGAAAAAAAAAAAAAAAAAAAGACCCATACCTAGGAAATAAAGCAGCAAACAGAAACTCCCTGTGTAAGCTCAGATACTGGACTTATTGACAAAGATTTAAATCTGCTACTGTAAAAAAATGTTCAAGGAACAAAAGAAAACAAGGTCTGAAAAACTAAAGGAAATTATGAAAGCCATGTTTCCGTGCATAGATATTATCAATAATGAGATAAAAATTACATGAAATTACCACGTAGATATTCTGGGGTTGAAAAGTACAGTAACCGAAATGACAAAGTCACTAGAGGTATTCAGCAGAAGACCTGAGCAGACAAAAGAAAGAGCCAATGAGCGTGAAGATAATTCAGTTGGGATTATCCAGTCTCAGGAACAGAAAGGAAAAAACAAAAAAACAAAAAAACTATTAACAGTCTCAGATACTGTTAAGGACACCACCAAGTATACCAACATGCACCTAACAGGAGTCACAGAAAGAGATGAAAGAGAGGGACAAAGAAACAGAAAGAATAGTTGAAGAAATAATGACCAAACACTTCCTGTATTTGATGGAAAGCGTTAATCTACAGGCCTAAGAAGGTCATCAAACCCCAGGACAGATAACTCAGGGTGCAGTTAGACACATAATAATCAAAATGTTAAAAGACAAAAAAAAAAGAAGAAGAAGAAGAAGAAAGAAAGAAAAAAAACAATAGATGGAGGCCTGGGTGGCTCAGCCAGTTAAGCATCTGCCCTTGGCTCAGGTCATGATCCCAGAGTCCTTAGAGCTCTGCTTGGTGGGGAGCCTGTTTCTCCCTCTCCCTCTGCCTGCCACTCCCCCGTTTGTGCTCTCTCTCTATCAAATAAATAAATAAAATCTTAAAAGAAAATCTCAATAGAGAAGTAACTAATCTTATACAAGAGATCGACAGTGAGATTAAAAACTAATATCTCGTTAGAAACATTGGAGGCCTAATGATGTACTATATGTTGATTAATTGAACATAATAATAAAAAAATTTAAAAAAAAAAGAAAGAAAGAAACATTGGAGGCCAGAAGGTCATAAAAGAACATATTGGAAGTATTGAAAGAATAAGACTGCCAACTGAGAATCATATCTAGGAAAACAATCCTTTAAAAAATGAAGGAGAGGGATGCCTGGGTGGCTCAGTTGGTTAAGCAGCTGCCTTCGGCTCAGGTCATGATCCCAGCGTCCTGGGATCGAGTCCCATATCAGGCTCCTTGCTCGGCAGGGAGCCTGCTTCTCCCTCTGCCTCTGTCTGCCATTCTGTCTGCCTGTGCTCGCTTGCTCTCCCTCTCTCTCTCTGACAAATAAATAAAATCTTTAAAAAAAAAAATGAAGGAGAAACCTGATGATTCTCAGATCTGTACCCCTGGGGCAAATAATACATTATATGTTAATAAAAATAGCTTTTAAAAATGAAGGAGAAATTAAGAAGATTCCAGATAAACAAAAGTAGAGAGTTCATTACTAACTGCTCGGTCTTACAAAAAAATCTAAAGGAAGACTTTCAGGCTGAAATGAAAGCAGATTAGACAATAATGAGAATACACATGAAAAAAATAAAGGCACCGACAAAGGTAACTACATAGGTAAATATAAAAGACAGCATAAACATTTTTATTATAACTTTTTCTCCACCTGATTTAAAAATCAACCACGTCAGGAGTAGTTATAAATTGTGTTGATGTGTGTACAATATATAAAGGTATAATTTGCATGATAGCACAAAGGAAGAAAGAGGAAATGAAGCTATATAAGAACACATTTTTGTATGCTATTGCATTAATATGACCTAGATCTTTATAAATAAACACATTAATTGCAATCCCCAAGGAAAATTCTTAGAAAAGAATTATATATAGGCATATTAATTTAAATGACATATTAAAAAATACTTATTAATGCAAAAGGGGGCAGTACTGGAAGTATAGAAGAATAACACAAAAAAGGGACATAGAAATATAGGAAACAAAAAAAAAAAACAAAAAAAGAAATATAGGAAACAAATAACAAAATGGCAGCTATAAATCTTCCCTGATCAATAATTACATTAAATATAAATTAATTAAACCATTCAATCTAAAGATAGAGATGTACAGAATGGATTTTTAAAATAATTTTTTGAAGATTTTATTTATTTGACAGAGAGAGACACAGCGAGAGAGAAAACACAAGCAGGAGGAGTGGGAGAGGGAGAAGCAGGCTTCCTGCCTAGCAGAGAGCCCAATGGGAGGCGCGATCCCAGGACCCTGGGTTCATGAGGTAAACCGAAGGCAGACTCTTAATGACTGAGCCACCCAAGTGCCCCAAGAATGGATTTTTAAAAAATAAGTGTTACAGCTATAAGCTGTCAACAACAAATATATTTTGTATTCAAAGATACAATGGATTAAAAGTAAAAGGATGGAAAAAAATATACCATACAAACAGCCATTATAAGAGATTGAGGGCTAGTATCAGACAAAATAGACTTTAAGCCAAAAAGTTTTGCAAGAGTCAAAAAAGGTTATTATAAAACAGTGAAGAATCAGTTCATTAAGGAGTTATAACAACCATCAACATATGTACTGGTAACGGCAGCCATAATATATGAAGTCGAAACTGACAGAAACAAAGTGAGAAATAGACAATTCAAGCATAATAGTTGCAGACTTCAATTCCTCACTTTCGGTAATTAATGGACAACTATGTTGAAGATAAACAAGAAAAGATAAGACTTGCCTAGCACTGTAAACCATTTAGACTAACACAACTACTGAACACTTAGTCCAAAAACAGAAAAATGTACATTCTTCTCTAATGCATATGGAGTATACTCCAAGAAAATAACCATATCTGAACCATGGCTAGACGCTCAAGGTCCTGAAAACGTCACTTACAGATTCCTTAGAGACTTACATTATCCCTAACCCCCACTAAATGAAAAAATATAATCAGTCATTCCTTAAAATCCCAGTGCCCAATCCTGTCCCTGTGCTGTATAGAGAAAGTACCTTTTGCACCAGAAAAAAAAAAAAAAAAGTCTCAATAAATGTAAAAGATTTAAAATCACACAAGGTAATTTCTGTGATCCAAAGCAAATGAAATTAGAAATCAATAACAAAGATAACCTTAAGAAATTCACAAATATGTGGAAAATAAACAGTGTATCACTAAAGAATCAATGGGTCAAAGCAGAAATCATAAGGGAAATTAGGAAACTTTTTGAGAGCATTGCAAAGAAAACACAATGTATCAAAAGTATGGGACACAGCAAAAGCAGTGCTTAGAGGAAAATATATAGTTACAAGTACCTGTATTACAAAAGACCTCAAAGCAACAACCCAACTTCCACCTTAAGAAACTAGGGGGAAGGGGCGCCTGTGTGGCTCAGTGGGTTAAGCCTCTGCCTTTGGCTCACATCATGATCTTGGGGTCCTGGGATCAAGCCCTGCATCAGGCTCTCTGCTCAGTGGGGAGACTGCCTCCTTCTCTCTCTCTGCCTGCCTCTCTGTCTACTTGTGATCTCTGTGAAATAAATAAATAAAATCTTAAAAAAAAAAAGAAAGAAAGAAAGAGAGAAAGAAGCTGGGGGAATAAAGAGGAAATTAAACTCAAAGCAAGTAGAAGGGAGAAAAAAAAAACAGAAATCAATGAAATAAACAATAGAAAAATAAGAGATAACTCCAAATGAAGTAAAACCTGGGTCTTGGAAAATTTATAAACTTTCAACTAAACTGACAGAATAAGAGAAAAGACATCGATGGTTAAAATAAGGGACGAAAGAGAGAACATGAATATTACAGAAGCTAAAGGGTTTAAAAGAAAATACCACAAACAGGGGCGCCTGGGTGGCTCAGTGGGTTAAAGCCTCTGCCTTCGGCTCATGTCATGATCTCAGATCTCAGGATCCTGGGATCGAGCCCCACATCAGGCTCCCTGCTCAGCGAGGAACCTGCTTCCTCCTCTCTCTCTGCCTGCCTTTCTGCCTACTTGTGATCTGTCAAATAAATAAATAAAATCTTAAAAAAATAAAAAGAAAAGAAAATAGCACAAACAATTGTACAACAACAAATTAGAAAATCTAAAGAAGTCAGGGCCTGGGTGGCTCAGTCAGTTAAGTGTCAACTCGTGATTTTTGGCTCGGGTCATGATCTTGGGGTGGTGAGATCAAGCCCTGTGTGGTGCACTGCCTTCAGCACAAAGGCACCTTGAGATTCCTTCTGCGCCGCCCCTGCTCACTCGTCCTCCCTCTCTCAAATAAATAAATAAATAAATATCTTTAAAAAAAGAAGAGCTAAAGGAAGTATAGATTTTATTTAAAAAGACACAAACTACTACATTAGATTCACAGAGAAACAGGGAATTGGAACATAACTATAACAGACTGAATTAATAGTAAAAAATGTGTTTTTTTTTTTCCAATGGTTCCACAAAAGAAAGCGCAGGACCATATGACTTCACTGGTAAATGCTACTCAACTTTTAAGAATTAAAATCAATTTTTCACAAACTCTTCCAAAATATAAAAGGAGAAAAAACACTTTCCAACTCCTTCTGTAAGTCTAGTACTAACATTAGTACCAAAACCAAAGATATCACAGAAAAGAAAACCGAAGATCAATATTCTCTAGAAATGTAGATCTTAATATCCTCCACAACATAACTGTCAAACCAAATTCAACAATGTATGAAAATGATTATACATGGTGTTCACAAGCAAGTGGGATTTGTTCTAGAATTGGAAAGTCTGTTCAATGTGAAAATCAATGCACATTGAAAATCAATCAATGTAATATACTGTATTAATAGAATAAAGGACAAAAACACACATTATCATCTCAGTACATGCAGGAAACCATTTTTACAAAGGGCAATACGCTTTCATGATAGAAAACATGAAAAAGTAAACTATGAATAGAAGAGAAATGCTTCAACCTAACAAAGGATATCTATGAAAAACCCACAGTTGTCATTAGACTTAATGGTGAAAGGTTAAAACTTTTTCCCCAAGACCTAGAATGAACCAAGAGTGACTGCTCTCACCACATGTCCTCAACATCAAACTGGGTATGTTAGTCAGAAAAATCGGGTACGAAATGAAATAAAAAGCATCCAGAGTAGAAAGTGAGAAATAATCTATCCTTATTGGCAGATGAATAATGCTGTATATAGAAAATTCTCAAGAACCTATAAAAAAAACACTAGAACTGATAAATACATTCAGAAATAATGCAGGATACAAGATCAAAGTGGAAACATGAACTACATTTCTGTATATTAAGCAATAAACCTGAAAATAAAATTTAAAAATAATTCAACTTATGGGGCACCTGGGTGGTTCAGTGGGCTAAAGCCTCTGTCTTTGGCTCAGGTCATGATCCCAGGGTCCTGGGATCGAGCCCCACATTAGGCTCTCTGCTCAACAGGGAGCCTGCTTCCTCCTCTCTCTCTGCCTGCCTTTCTGCCTACTTGTGATTTCTGCCTGTCAAATAAATAAATAAAATCTTTAAAAAAATTCAACTTATAATAGCATCAAAAAGAGTAAAATACTTTGGAATCAATTTAATCTAGAAAATGCAAGAATTGTACACTAAAAACTACAAAAAATTATTGAAATTAAAGGACACCTAAATAATGGAAATATCTCCTGCTCATAAATTTGAAGACTTTAATAGAGTTAAAATGGCAATTCTTCCCATGTTGACCCCAAAATTCAACACAATCTCTATCAAAACTTTAGGCAACTTTCCCCCCTCCCCGCCCCCAGAACTCGATGACCTGAACTTAAAATTCTTATGGCCATACATGGGACACAGACTAGACAAACAATCTTGAAAAAGAGAACAAAGTTGAAGAATTCCTATTTCCAAATTTTAAAGTCTACTACAAAGATAGTTATTAAGATAGCACGGAACTGGTTATAAGGACAGACATACAGCTCAAGGGATATGGAACTGAGCATCCAGAAATAACCATCACATTTTTTGGTCAGTTGATTTACTACAAAGGTGCCAAGACAATTCAAGGAGGAATGAATAGTCTTTTCAATAAATGGTGCTAGGAAAACTTAATATCCTCATGTAAAGGAATGAATTTGGATCCTCATTGCAAATCGTACAAGTCTGAATGGATCCTCAGCCTAAACATTAAGAGTAAAATTATTAAATTCCTAGAAAGAAACACAGAATCACATCTTTGAGACCTTGGATTAAGCAATGGTTTCACAGATATGGCACCAAGAGCTAAAGTGACAAAAGAAAAAAAAAGTAGATAATTGGATTCCATCACAATTAAAAACTCTTGGGCATCAAAGGACACCTTAAGAAAGTGAAAGACATCCCACAGAATGGAAGAATATATTTACAAATCACATACCTGACAACCCAATTAAAAACTAGGCAAATTAGGATAGACATTTCTCCAAAAAAGACATACAAATGAGCAATAAAGCACATGAAAATATGGTCAACATCATTAGGTAAATGCAAATCAAAACCATAATAAGATACCACTTCACACCCACTAGAATGGCTAACACAAAACAGAAAATAATAGAGAATGTGGATAAATTGAAAATCTTGTGCATTCTCACGGAATACAAAATGGTTCGGCTATTTTGGAGTAGTTTTGCAGTCCCTTAAAATGTCAAGGATAGAGTACCCCTATGACCCAAGAGCGTCTCTGAGGGACCCGAGAAAAGTGAAAAACAAATGTTCGCATAAAGTCTTATACGTGGATGTTCATAGCAGCATTACTCACAGCAACCAAAAAAGTAGAAACAAGTCAAATGTCTATCAACTGATGAATAAACAAATGTGGTATGCCCATTCAATGAATATTATTGTCATCATTAAGTCAAACATGCAACTTGGATGAACTTTGAAAACACTACGCTAAGTCAAAGATGCCAGGTATAAAGAACAATGTATCATATACACTATTTTTATGAAATGTCCAGAACAGGCAAATTCATAGAGACAAAATACATTAGTGATTTCCAGGGACTGTGAGGACGGGAGAATTGGGAATGGCTACTAATGGGCATAGCACTTCCACTGGGGGAATGAAATGTACTGAAATAAGATAGTGGTGATGATTTTATCACTTTGTGAATATGTATTTTTAAAATATTTTCTTTCTTTCTTTATTTATTTGAAAGACAGAGAAAGTGGGAGCATGGGGAGGGGCAGAGGGAGAAGGAGAAACAGGCTCCCTCCTGAGCCCACGGAACCTGGAAGTGATGACCTGAGCTGTTGTCAGATGCTCAATGGACTGAGACACCCCTGCTTGGTGAATATATTAAAAACCACTTAGTTACACTCTTGAAATGGCTGAACTGCATAGTATGTGCATTATACCCCAATTTTAAAATGCAATCCCTAAAATTTGTGGAAAAAAAAAACACATTACATTTTACAGAGACTCCATCAATTAGCCCCCTAACTACTGAGGTTTTACTCTATCAGCATTTGTCTACTTATTATTTACATACTGAAACGTGGAATAAGCGGTCTTCAAATTTTTTTTATACCTCAACTTTCCTATTTATTAATCATCTATCTGGAAATGAAGTGTAGAACAGCCTTAAAAATAACGTTAGAAATTCTGAAGCCACACAGCTTGCTTTCCAAAATCTTCCACATATACCAAATCACAGCAATGATACATTAACATACATCTAACCTACTAAATATACTTATGTAGGAACTACATTAATTTTATATATCTTGATTCCACTTGTTTATCAAGGATCTTGCTTAAATTATATCAGGTGTTTTGACTTGTCCTCAACGTTTGTTTTTTTTTTTAAGATTTTATTTATTTATTTGAGGGAGAGAGAGAAAGAGAAACAGAGACAGACCATGAGCATGGGGGAGGAGGCAAAAGTAGAGGGACAAGCACACTTCTCTGGAGCAGGGAGGTTGGCACAGGGCTCGATCCCAGGACCCTGAGACCATGACCTGAGCCGAAGGCAGAGGCTTAACCCACTGAGCCACCTAGCACCCGTGTCCTCAACTTTCTTACCCACAGCATGAATCTCCAACTTCTATTTTGAGGTCAAGCGTAAGATGTCAGTAAATTATCTACAAGGTAATGGACATCAGCAAACCCTGAGACAGAGACAAAACCTCCTTCCACAAATGTGGCATGAAAGGCACTTCCATCAGCTGGCACCATAAAGCTCTGAAGTCCTACCTATAGGATGGATGTTTGTCTGTTCTTCAAGAGAAGAAAACAGTAGTACTAGCTGTCCATTCTTTCTGACCAGTCAGCAATGACTACCCACGCTGCGGTTACTTGACTTTCTCGCATAAAAATAGCTCAGAGTGAAAACTGACAAGCTCTTTAGATAACCAAAGGAGTCACACCTGAAAAGCTGCTAGATATTAGCAGAGTACATCCTTGATGCTATAATACAATGTTAATTAATTTGATCTTTCTGAAGGGGAAGCAGTATTCCCCTATTCCCCACCATTTACATAACAATTCAATGTTTCAGCTGCAGACTTGAAACTTGGGTCTCCTGGCTGCTAAGCAGGTCACTACTTTCACTGAACACCTTGTGGACAGTTTAAGATGGCAAAATGATTTATTTACCACTTTAGCTTCCTTTAATGCATTTAAAAATGCACAATTACCTACGAGCTAATCTGAAGCTCGAAACCTCATTCCATGGGGCACCTGGCTGGCTCAGTGGGTAGAGCACAGAACTCTTGATCTTGGGTCATGAGTTCGAGCCCCACGTTGGCCACAGAGTTTACTTTAAAACACACATACACACTTCATTCTATAAATCTAGTTGAGAACTAAACTGTAAGTACCAATTAGTGGAGGTTGGAGGTTGCATTCTTTGTTTATTCCACAATAAATAAACCTATTCAATGTACATTCCTTCTTTTTAGTCTGAATTAGCACCCTTTAAAGCTCTTACGGGCAGACCTGCTCTTGGATCTTTCCCTCGATTTTGAAATATCCCTTTGTAGCTTTGAGCAGTGGCAGTATCGTAGCCAATGAGGTTTATCCAAGGCGCAATTACTGCTAATTGAAAATATCCCTTTGTGTAATCAGAGCTTCATGCTTCTATTTCACTTGGTTCCAAGTGTGCAGTCACAGACTCTCACCTTTGTCAAACCTATACCATTCCTCTTTCCTGCCACAATTCCCAGGCCTCCTGGTTCTTTCAGGACAGAACAGACAATATTCAGAATTAACAATGGCGACTCTTTCTACTCTAGGCAGAAGCAGTCATTCATCCTTTTGCCGACTTTTGTTGTTAGTCAGCTGTTGTGTGGGTAAGAATATCTGGGGTACTTAAAATTGTGTCTAGCCATTTGTACTAAATAGAAACTTAATTTGTATGTATAAAAAGAATAAACGGAGGTCTCTTTACCCTTTGCTTCTCCTAGTCTTACAGAAAATCACATTAAGGACAAAATACTCTTTTATTTTCCCAAATTGATGATAATTATCCCTACCAGTATCTTGTATTCTTTGAAAGAATACACAAAAACAAAATAAAATACACCTTGTAATTCTCTAATAATGGGATATATGAGGTTAAAAAAATATGAATACAGAAACATCTTAAGACAATAAAAGAATTATACAAACATAAAGTAATATTGTTAATTTAGCATTACTTGAGGTTTTTATCTCCTTATAATGCCAGTTTCCAAACCCAATGATCAATCAAATCGTGTGGCAAATCTGGGAGAAAAATCTGGGAACACAGTGAACATCTGGTTGAAATTTCTCGCCAATGGGTGAGAAACACTCTTGTCATAGCTGGAAGTTTCTGTGCTTATTCTGATTCTAAATTATTCAATTTTATTGAAGAAGCATTTACGAAGCATCCTCTGCACCAAGCGCTGTGATCGAGACTGAAGATAGTCAAGTGCAGAAGTGCCTTGAACATAATCCCAACTAGTTCACACTCTAGTTATCGAGGCCTGCCAACCAAAAACTGTAAATATATAAAGGAGATATAACAGGGATAGGGAAGCAATTAATTCTGAATCGGGGGTCAATTATAAAGAGGGAAGCATAACAGCCATTTATAATTATAAGTTAATGTGCTATGTCTCCCTGGGATATTTCTAATTATGAAATGAAGGACTCTATCTTCTGTTAATAGAATTTCCAATGTCTGTAAAATCTTAATGGAAGGGATTTTTATTTAAATACTGAAGACTGAATATATGCACTCATCCATTATATCTCCAGGAAACCCCCTCCAAAATTACTGTAAAGGATTTTAATAATATTCATAAATCTCCAAACACACAGAAAATAGAAGACATGACAACAGACAAGAAATATCTAAATATTGAGAGACTGAAAGCAGATGGTCTAGTGCTATGTGAATTAGCAGATCAGAGATCCCTCAAATTTATACACTAAAAGGAAGCAAGCCAATTTACAAGAGAAAGAGATCAGAAAATGGGTGCAAATGATGTCTCTGACACTAAGAAATACAGAAAACTTCCAAACACGAATTGGTTGGAAGTCTGTATGAAAGGCATTCAGACCCTCAGATCCCATTCCCCCATGTTGTATGACTAAGCAACCTTTCTTTCCCTTCCATGTCAGAATACTGAAGACTTATTCTCATAACCATACAGAACCCACACATGGGGTCATCAAGCACAGATGGGAGAAGGGTGAAATGCCACACTGAAAACAGGAGGACACACTACAGTGAAAGTTGAAAGAAACGTTCTTAAAACTGTCAAACAGAAAAGACAAATTTCTTTCAAATACATGTCAATTAATTTGTGTGTAGATTTAACATTATTAATGATAAACACCTGAAAACAACAGAGAAAAACAATTCAAGGTGTTGACTTTCCAGTTTGACAAGTCTTAATGGTCAGGATGAAAATTCATTCAAGTGAGATGAAATAAAGATATTTTCAGACATGAAATGAGCTTAGAGTTTCTTTCCCATAAATCAGTACTGAAAGAACTACTAAAGGATGTACTCTAGTAAGAAGCAAAAACAGCACACAGAGAGGAAGTGAGAGGCAAGTGGGTAAACTTATGTAACTGCAGAATTTAAAATAATTGACTTTCTTTGCTTCAGGTAAGTGGAATTAAAGTAAAAACAACATTAAAGAAGGTGAGAAACAGTGTTTAATGACTAGTTCGGTTGGTTCAAGTCCTCATCTCGGGTGGGAAAGTACAGAGATACTGCATAACTTTAGCTAATTTATGGAACTTAATTAACTTTATTTCTTTTTCAATTCTCATGTATTTTTGGCTCTTGGGGCAATGTCATCACTTCAATATGGAAAAAAAAAAGCTAGTTCAACACAAAATAGAAATTTGAAGTATAGGATGAGACAAAATCAAGGGTGGGGAAAGGAAGGGAATAGCAAAAGGAACGGATGAGATATTGCCAAAAGACGAAGGATCTCCTTGTCCCCTCTCTGAAGGAATGACTCAAATATTTAGGTGGCAGTACACAGCTTTCCATATATATACAGCAGGACCGGGTTTTGTTAAGAAAAGGTGGGGATGGGACATTCCAGGGGTTTGGGGACCAAGGCCAGTCTCTCTTCTCTCTCTTGGCCCCCTTCTCTGACCAGGAGAGAAGGAAGGAATCCAACACGTGAAGGAGGTAAAGTAGGAAAGGGAAGCATCCTACTTGACAGTGTGTGGCAGACCCCTTGCCTAGCAAGTGGCTCCACTGGGAGCCCTGCAGGCAGTCAGAGCCGTCTACCTCCTTCTGTACCACATTCAGGACCAAGTCAATCACCTTGACAGCTCGATAGAACAGTCCTTGGCCTGCCCCAGACTTACCAAAAACCCTATCTGGCTAAAAGGACCTGAATGAACAGAGTCCACCACGCCGGGTTCTAGATCCACCAAAGCAGCAAGAGGACTGTATCTGCCACCTGTGGCTTCATCATGACACACAGAGATGTGGTCCAGCTGAAGGTTATTACAGGCAGACTCCAGTGGGGTCGATCCCAGGCTCATCAGTGATCACCTGAAGCCTGCACTGATCTGCTTGCCCCACGGACCAGCCTGGAAGAGCAAGATTTCCCTCATGGTTAAAATTTATTTTAATCTCTCTGTTCACCTCAAGGTGTGTATAGGGCAAGGAAATGATACGTGATTCTTTTTTTCTATGCTGCCAGCTGCAGGCTAGAAGGATGGAACATGTCCCAGAGGCTGAAGGTTTCAACAGAGGAGCAGGAAATTTCTGAGAGTGGAATTTAATTAACGTTAAAGGTTTATTTTCAAAGTGCATTAATGCTTTGTGCTCCTGAAATATTAACAATGTTTTATTGCTTTTTTAAAGAGATTTATTTATTTATTTATTTATTTATTTATTGCGCAGGGGGAGGGCAGAGGGTGAGAGAGAACATCAAGCATACTCCACTCTGAGGTCACACACTCACCAGGGGCTTCACCTAGGAGGACCCTGAGAACATGACCTGAGTTGAAATCAAGAGTCCAAAGCCTGGGGCATTTGGGTGGCTCAGTGGGTTGAGCCTCTGCCTTCAGCTCAGGTCACAATCGCAGGGTCCTGGGATCGAGCCCCGTGTCAGGCTGTCTGCTCATTGGGGAGCTTGCATCTCCCCTCTCTCTGCCTGTCTCTCTGCCTACTTGTGATCTTTCTCTCTCTGTGTCAAATAAATAAATTAATTAAATCTTAAAAAAAAAATAGAGTCCGAAGCTTAATGGACTGAGCCACCCAGGAACCCCAACAATGTTTTATTTCTTGTATGTGAGGTACGTGGAAGCTCAATTAGTGTTAAATTCACTTTTGTTGTGTTCAATTTTCTGTACATATATTATATTTCAATATTTTTTTAGTTAAGGAAAATTTTTTTAAATAATTTTAAAAATGAGTAACTTCTAATCTGGCAGAGGGGAGAAACAATGGAATTTTTAGAAATCCATAAGCCAACTAAGGTAGAAATGGTGGGCTTAAAAAAAGTAAGCAAAGAAAAAATTGTTAAGTAAATAGCATAAAATATGATGAAAGAAATAAACCCAAATAGATCACTGCTTCCAGTAAACATAAAATTAAGTAATCTTTTAAAAGATGCTACTATTCATTGGATTTTCCAAAAACAAACAAACATCTGGGTTACATAAAATTTAGAAGAACAATACTTAAATTACCAGAGAAAGGTCGAAAACACTGGATCCTGATCCCATACCCAACTTGTTGATTGGGATCCGGTCGTGAGACTGTCTCGAGTTACTATAGTGCCATAGCCACCTGAGAGCAGACATCGACACTGCATGTTTGCTGCTGCAGTATCTCACTGTCCTCGTACATATGGAAAGAAGGGCAGTTCTAAACAAAAGTATTAACACACAGACATAATCTTTTATACACAGTGTAGTTTTTATATATAAAATATGTAGCTCATAAAAGTATATATACACATACATAGTCTTTTACTTGGGAGCATTGATCTTTGAAAAATAAATTTCAATAATTCCCATTTCATAACCAGTATACCAGGGGGCATTACTATTCCTGTGTTTGTTTTGTTTATAAACTAATTTGCACATACTGTAATGCAGAGAAGAATGTGAAGAATACACTTAAAACGAATGCTAATATGTGACAAATGGTGATGCTTTCACATATTTGCTTCAGGTTTATTTTTAAACAAAATATTGAAGATAAGGGCTGAAGCCTCCTTGTATCCATTCAAAATCCAGTTTCCATCCTTTCCTTTCCAAGATTACAAATATACTGAGCTGGTAGTAGTCACTCATATCTCTCCATGTATCCATCTCTCTCTCTGCTTCTGATTTTGAATGTTCTCTTTGCTTTTTTGGTCAATTTTTCTATGCCTGTATATGACTAACTTACAGTGTTTTTGTAGAAAATGTTAATTTAAGGGGCACCTAGGTGGCTCAGTTGTTAGGCATCTGCCTTTGGCTTGGATCTTGATCACGGGATGCTGGGATCCAGCCCCGAGGCAGGCTCCCTGCTCCACAGGGAGTCTGCTTCCCCCCTCCACTACCCCTGCTTGTGTTCCCTCTCTCACTGTGTCTCTCTCTGTGTCAGATAAATAAATACTATCTTAAAAAGAAGAAAATATTAGTTTAAGTTCTCCATTAATTAAAAGTAAACACACATATACCACCATCACCACCCAGATAAATACCCTAAAGTTAACAACAACAATAAAATTCTCAAATGTAACTTTTCCCAGGTTGATCTACCAGCTTTTGTGAGATACTTGTCAAAAAAAAAAAAAAAGAAAGAAAGAAAGAAAAGAAAAGAAACAAAAAACTCCCACTATGATTGTGATCTTGTCGATTCTGCTTGTAATTATTTTTGCTTCTGTGTTATGAAATGATGTTGCTAGGGATATACATATTCATGGTTTTTGAGAGTTTCTTAGTGCATTGTTCCTTTGGGGGTTATATTTTTCTCCCTTTGTTCTGATTAATAATTTTGCTTGAATATTTTTTCCATGTAATAGTAACTGTTAGAGGTTTGTTACTCTATTTTCTCTCTTATTTTGTGTTTGCTGATCATCTCTCTTTTCCTATTTTATTCTTTTTTTATTCTTTGTGTGTGTGTGTATTCCATTCACCTTCTTTCTTTGGATTTACTCCATTTTTTTTTCCTTTTTGATCCTTGATTTGAAGAAATTCATTTTATAGTATTTATCACTTATAAATTTGATAAACATTATTTTCTTATATTGTTACCTAGTTTGTAATTTTCAACATTATTTCTTTAAATCTATGGATTGATTAAATTCTGTCTTAGGTATCTGATGGTGGTAGAGGTGGCTATTAATGTTAAAATAAGTGTTCTTATAAACTTTGAGGTGATGCTTGATTTCTAATTCAGCACCATTGTGATCAGGGAACCTGGACTAAATGGGAATAGTTCAATATGTATTGAATCTTCTTTATGACATATATAGTACCTGACAAATTTTTATGAATGTTTAATACATGGTATAAATATGGACATATTCTCTGTTGGGAGAATTATTTAAGATCAAGCTTTTTGATTATAGTACTTATATTTTTATCTTCCTTTTTCTTTTTTTTATTTATCAGTTTCTAAAGGAAGTTCATTAAAAAAATCCCAATATTATTTGTCCTTAGAACTATTTTATCTTGTCTCATGTTCTTGTCTTAAACTTAATTTCCCCCCAATACTAGTACAGCTAAGTCAGATAGAAAAATATCTAGTGAATCTTTTTTTTCCCCAAAGATGCATTTTTGATCTTTCTCTGGTAATTTAAGTATTCTTCTTCTAAATTCTATATAGCCAGGATGTTTCTTTTTAGAAAATCCAATACACAGTAGCATCTTTTAAAAGATTACTTAATTTTATGTTTACCTGAAGCACTCACCTATTTGGATTAATTACTTTCATCATATTTTGTGCTCAGCAGGGTCAGCAGGGCGTGAGGACTGGACCCCACTCTACCAGGACTGTTCCCGTTCATCAGGACAGGAAGCATAAACCCAGCATGTATTGGGTGAGTCAGTACTCTTCATGCTCAATCCCAATGCTTCAGGAGAGGCTCATTTCATATTCAGTTCCAGGGCTGAACACATGACCCAGATCTGGCTAATCAGAGTGCCACATTCCTTCACACCCACTCCATGGTTCTTGGATATGCGGTAACTAACGTGTGCTGATGGAAGCCTCCCCTAGGACTGCTGCTAAAATTGTCAAGGAAGAGGAACCCTATCTAGAAACCACGAGTGCTGAAAGGGTGTGAGTAGCTGAAGCTTCTGGTATCATCTTTGCTATCATCTGGGGGGCCTAACCAGGAAAGAGAGAGGGGACAGGTTTAGAGGGAGGAATGAGGAAAGGAAAGGAAGCCCATTGTCCCCTTGATTTTTCCGATAAATGAGCACTGATTCTCTTTTTTACTTAAGCTAGTTTTCATGAGTTTTTGTCACAAGTAAAAGGGTCCTAGTCCATTTATCCTAGGCATAAAAGCCAGGCAAAAACCCTAGTGCTTGCTAAAGAAAGAGTTTCCTGGCCAATGAATGTATGGATGTAAGAGTAGGCTGACAGTCCCATGGTGGTGATCGATTTTTCCAGGTCATTCATACCCATTTAACTTTGTGATCAATGGCACAGACCTTTGAGGCAGCTAGCAGAATGAAGGTGCAGCCTATAGCAATGGAACTGGGACTTTTTAATTATATGACTGCCTAGCCTGAGGATTAGATGCACAGTCTCATCCTCTCCAGGGCAGCCCACCAAGACAAAGTGAGGTCCTCTGCCCAAACCTGAGACAGGATCCTACAGAACCTATAAAATCAACATGGAAACAGCCATTGAAAAGGGAAGATAATACACAACAATCACGTTTCTTTAAATATGAACCTTAGGAAAATGACAGGATAAACCAAAAAACTAGTGCTTCTAAGAAGCATCTCCAAAAAGGAGTAAAACCGGGGAGTAAACTTGATGTCCAGGAGACAAGTACTAACCCTGAGCCTGAACTCCATCCTAAAGGAAAATCTTAATAAACAGAATAAAAGGTAATGGATGCTTCCCTGGCTCTTTCTGTCTCCAGGTCACAAGAGCCAGGATGCCAACGAAGACCAAATGTTCAGAGAATGAGGCGGAACCACTCTGCCTGAGAGTGGGGAGGTTTGGGAAGTGGTTTGTGGCTCCAGAGAATGAGGGAATAGGAGGAGAGAACAGAGTGTGAACAAAGGAGTGAAGAGGGGAGTCAAGTGTTCCTAGGAGGCCAAAGGCAGGAGGGCACAAGGCCAAGGGGCTTTTCGAGCACAGGCTTGTAAAGGAAATAATTTGGAAAGCTTTCTTTCCTGGTACCCATGGTGACCACCATCGGTCCACAAGACCTTGGATGGAGTCTACAATGTTCAGGAAGGTTTCTCTGAGTTATCTGTAGCAACAAGTGAAGTGGACAGTTTCACATGTGCATAAATATTGCGTAGAAACCCACGGCATTACAGAAGAAAGTGCATAGACTCAGGAGATCATGAGAACTTAAGCCTCATGAAATCTTGGAACTATCAGAAGGCTTTAAAACTTCCACAAGGAAGGTGGGCTCAAGGGACTCTTTTCTGTTTCTCAAGGGGCCACAAGACTCCCCCTGACGAGAGAGCACCGGGCTCTATAATTGATGCCATCGTCCTTTGGGCTGTTCGAGTCACCCCAGGTTTCTCTCCCTCACCTCCCACACTCTGCCAGTCCATCTTCTTCCATGCGTCCTCTAAACACCTCTCAGAGTCCTACCCCCAATCTCTTTCCTCCCCAAATACTCCTCTTCTTAGCTCTATGACACTAACCCAACCACTGCTTAGGCATCCTGTCTCAGAGGATGTTTCCCTGGCACTCAGAGTGAATAAACTATTCTTCTTCTATATCCCTATACAACCCAGATCATATTCCATCAGATCATATCAAGTCATAATGAAACCATCTTTCTATGTATCTGACTCCTCTGCACAGGGTACGCTCTGAAGGAGAAAAAAATTATATTTTTGTATAATCACAGTGCTAGACAAAGAGCCTAGAAAAAGTATGTGCTCAAGAGAATTCTGTCAAAATGAAGAGAATGGAGTTGAGTGCAGTGAGGGTGGTGATCTTGTGATCATCCAGGTCTCACAGAAGAGGAAACTGAGGCTCAGAGCAATTACAGAGCAGATCAGGCACAGTCCTGGAGCTTGTCGAATCATGGAGATGTGGCTTGAACTGGGTTCTGATAAGATCCTCTTATCCCAAAGCCTATGCTATTTTTAGCATAGCCGATGACTCCCCGAAACAGGATATTTCAATATTCTTTTTACTTGCAGGGTTTCAGTCTAATCTTAAAGTCAATTAACTAGTTTGCAATTCGTTTTTATCTATAACCCACTGGTAAAACCAGTAAAGCTAAGTGACAGTCACCAAGATAAAGAAGGGACAAACTGCAAATCCTGGAATTCGACATGTTCTAGGGATGCTGGTGTGGTCGAGCAGATAAATAAAAAGCATGAGCTTGTGGAAAGACCCACCCCAACCTGTCAAAGCCTCAGAGTCACCCGGATGTGAAAATCTCCCCGCAGCTAACCAGGCATCTCTTGGTGTCTCCTGCCTCCCCAGCTCTGAGAAAGGCAACATCTTTCAGAGGCTGCAAGAATAAATAAATAAATAAAAGAGGAAGCTGCTGGTATAACTGAGCAGAGGGTTACAAATGGATTCATCAGAGGAAATAGCTAAAATGCCTACAGGTGTGTGAGGTCCCATCTGTTCACTCAACTCAGGAATCCTTTGGGGAAAAAAATTAAGTTCTCCAAGCGAAGGCAGTCTGCACCCACTCCGTGGATGATAAAAGGCACCCAGACCTAATTACTACATCTGGAGCGACTTCTCAAATGTGAAGATAACAGAAAGTATGAGAGAAGGAGCAAGGCTACAGAATGTCACAGAGGCCCTGTGGAACCGCGGGCCCCTCAGGACTGCCTCCCGCTGAGACTTTTGCAAACTCCCAACAAACTGGAGTAGAAAGTTCTGGGTGCTCTAGAGTACCTTCCCCCACGTGTTGATGGAAGGGGTTGTTTTCCTGTTCTTTTTAAATTTATCTTCCCCAGGCTTACTCCCTAGACTTTCTCTTTAAATGTGTTCTGTACATCATTGGTCAGAAAATGCCTATCAGGGCACCTGGGTGGCTCAGTCCGTTAAACATTTGCTTTTGGCTCAGGTCATGATCTCGGGGTCCTGGGATTTAGTCCTGCCTCAGACTCCCTGCTCAGCAGGGAGCCTGCTTCTCCCTATGCCCCACCCTCCACCGCTCATGCCTGAGTTCATGCATGAACTCAAGAGAGAGAGCACATACTCTCTCTCATGAATGAATGAATGAATGAATGAGTGAATGAATTAATAAAATCTTTCTTAAGAAAGGAAAAGAAAACACACCCAACAATCAAGAGGTGCTCTGAATGCAGGTAGGATTTCCCTACCTTCTTTGACATCCCAATACATGACACGTGCACCTGCTGTTAGCAATATCTAGACCAGAGGTCAACACATCTTCTCTTTCAAGGCCCAAGCAGTCAGTATTTTAGCCTCGTGGGCCTGACCATCACTTACAACTATTCAACTCACCCACTGTAGGGAGAAAACAGCCACAGACATTACGGAATGAAGGAGCATGGCTGGGTTCTGATAAAAGTTTATTTATAAAAATGACCTGCGGGCCAGATTTGGCTCACAGGCTATTGATTTGCTGACTCTGATCTAAGCCACAACAGGCCAGGTACGTGACAGACCTGGATTATAAATGCCACTGTTCCTCCTGGTTTAATTCTCTGCTTCAGAGTACTTGCTTATTTTTATGCTTTCTGGCTCATTCATGAAAGAGTAGGAAAAAAAAAGTGACAACTCACTAATAGTCACATCAAGTAAGATGATATATGTGGAAACACTCTGGAAAATCTTGCGAATGTAGGGCTATGACTATAAGGACAAACAGATCTGAACAGATTTGACTGGAGTACATTCATTCATTCACTGTTCATTGGTAGCATCACTTTTAAATGTATGTCAGATGTCAGGATCTGGGCTTAACCCTGAAGAACAGAAGAAAGGCCCCTTCCATTAAGGATTTTTGTTCTAGCACAAAAGAGTAAAAAACCAGGGCAGCGTAGTACTATAGGCCCAATGAAATGGCCAGATAATGTTTTCCACTCTCAGTCTCCTTTGTCACACATTCTCCTTCCCTCGCCCTGCCGGCCCTTCTGCTATTAAGACTAGTTAGTCCAACAGGCTGAAGATCAGTACTCCAGGGAGGGAGAGAACAAAGAAAGTGCTCAGCTTTTTAAATCCACCGTGACCTGACCCTCTTGCAAGCCAAATTTCAAGCAGAAGAAAACGAACTACAAAAGTTCGGTTGTGTCTTTCCCTTGTAGATCAAGAACAAATGCTTGGAAGATTAACTGTATAAAGACAGAAGGATGAATATCTGAGGTCAGGGAAATTCCTGCTACAGAAGAAGAGAGCCCTCTCAACGCTTGGGAGAGACACTCAAGTAAGACGAACGTCCGCCCGCGGTTGGAACAGGCCCAGCAGGAAAGAATGATGAGTTGTCTGGTTGGAGGACAGAGGAGGGCATGCATCTAGATAAGAGAAACAGAGGGAAGGAGGGGAGGAGGAGGAGGGTGGGAAGGTTGAAGAGAAGAAGCAAAAGGCCCCGCTCTGCATCTTGTGGAAGGTGTTGCAGGCGGTACTGGATTGGGGGGCTGCCTTTGAGACCCCCACACATCTCACCGGAGGCCCGCCTCGGAGTCTCATGTCTGACATAACCTTATCATCATGTCCCCCTCCAGCTCCAGCTGATCCGTCCATCTCCTTGGCTCAATCTTTGGCTGGATTTACAAGTCTGGAGCTGGGTCAGCTCCTTAATAAGAAGTGAACATCATCTGCAGGCTGGAAATGGACTTCGCGTTTTGGCAGCGATCTTGGGGGTGGGGGAAAGGGAAGTGCTTTTCGGTCGGGGTGGAGCGCATGATTGCTGGATTACAACACAGAATATATATCTTCTGGTGACTTCCCAGCTGCAGATTCCTGGCTGCAATTAGAAACCTATATGTCTAGTCATTTTATCATTTTTATACATTTAGGAGCTCAAGTGTTTGCTCTAGCAGGCTGCAGCTGGCTGGCTGTCAACCCCCAGCTGTTGTTTAGCTGAAACACCACAACTAAAATTGTGGGCCAATATGACCGGAAGCCAGATTGGGAGTGAAGAAAAAACCTCAGGATTAGTTAAAGATGTTTCGCGTTCTCATCCTTTGCTCCAACCAGGTGAACCCACACTCGTGTGCAAGAAGGCAAAGGAGGGACTGGAACACGATCCAGATACTTTCTCAAGAGCTCTTTATGTGAAAGAGCCACACCCCGCAGGCCAGAGTTCTCTCCAGGTTTACTCAAGTCCAACACGCGCCATGCTATCAGGCTGGCTTCTGGCTTTCTCCACTTCCCAAGGGTCGCCAGGTCAGGGACTCGATTCCAAATAAGTCAAGATGCACTGCTTAGAGAAGGAATGAACACAACATCCAGCGCTGGGGGCGGTGCTGCTGGATGAGACCTTGGACAACTGCAGGAACAACATTAATCCTGCGGTTGGGACCTTTCTAGCTGAGGTCGAGGGGCTGCCCAAACGTGTTAGCCTTGCTTAGTGGGTACTGTGTCTCCTTGCCAACTGAGCCTTCAGCTCCCCTTGGACTGGGGTGGTTTTAAAAAACCAGGGGGCCTTTTCTTTACCAAGTTTGAGTTCACTGCATCGCTAAAGACACATGGGTTTCTAAGAAGTGTCTTTAGGAGATGCAGATCCTGCACTGACCCAGCATGGTACAAAATGTTTGTGATGTGCCCAGAATGCCACATCACTGTTAATTATGACGTCCGCCGTCAGGCTGTTCCCTGCTACTGGAGTCAACCGTGCTGTCACCACCCAGGGCTGGGCATCACTTCAGCTGTCACAGGGTTGACAGGAGAACCTGCCTTTGGAGGAAGAAAACTTCTTTCTTACACAAAGAGATGCAATAGGGCGGAAGAAGATTTCAGGCAGACTGAACTTGCGTCTGGAAAAATGTTGTACTGGGTAGCTGAGCCCTAGCGATGGGACCTCTCCACTCTCTTGTTTCTGATTACAGAATGCCTTCTGGTGCCTGTTCGAGAAGGTCAGGGAAGACTGCAGATCAGAGCAAGGCAGAGCTAGCAGGCCCAAGGGCTAGCAGAGTGGTTGAAACCACAGAGCACTGAGTGACCACTGATCCCGGCCAATTCCATGAAAGAGGTGAGCAGTACCATTGGAGTCCTATGGCTTAACGTGACATGAAGATCAACTTCTAGCAGGATACGCAAAGACAAGAATATGGAAAACTGTGCAGGGAGGACTGTCAATTAAGACTCTAGCTGGGGGGGCACCTGGGCGGCTCAGTGGGTTAGGGCCTCTGCCTTCGGCTCAGGTCATGATCCCAGTGTCCTGGGATCGAGCCCCGCATCGGGCTCTCTGCTCTGCGGGGAGCCTGCTTCCTCCTCTCTCTCTGCCTGCCTCTCTGCCTACTTGTGATCTCTGTCTGTCAAATAAATAAAATCTTAAAAAAAAAAAAAAAGACTCTAGCTGGGAACTAGGCCACTAGGTAAAGATATTGCCAAAGCTCACCAGGAACCAGCGTGCAGAGATCCGAGGTGAATAAAAGCACTGGCAGGACTAAGGGAAACAGAGACAGGTATAGCTGGGATCCAGGTCTCTACAAGCAGGGGGTCACGAGGAGGGAGAAGGATACACGGATACTCACTGCACGGAAAGATGTCTTACCGACAGAAATAACACTGAGAAAACACAGTCATGATAAAAGGCTCTCAATCACGTTAACGGTGTTCTCACAGCTCTCCTCAGGCTCCGCGCTCGTACCACGTATACCTGCTACATACGTCTCATTCATTCCCATGCAAACAGCTGTCTTGTGCCTTCCGTGTGAAACGGACCAGGCTGGGTGCTCGGGCAACGGGCTGCACGGCCAGAGTTCATGTCTGCAATATCTCGTCACCCTGCCAACGAGGCCAACTGACACAGGAGCATAATAAAATGTGACAAGGATGAAGACGTGATTAACAAAGCGTCAAACAGGGAAGGATGACTCTCACCTCAGTGGGAGATGGAAGAAATGGGGTGAGTTCGGGAAGATTTTACAAAAGGACTGACTTGAAGACATAGGAAGTGGGTCAGATTTAGCCCGAGGGCCACCATTTGCCAACTCTTGATACATATTAAACTGTATTTAATTTTCATTCCAGGTACAGATTTATCCCTTCAAAATTAATTCTTCTTCTGCATTTATAGTAGAGAACTCAATAACCACCCAAGGTAGTTTTACAAGAGCACCAAAGACGTGGGCAGAGGATTGCAGAGAGATACCTTTACCCAGCACGCATGGATCAGTAAACCTCTCCCCAAAAAAGCCTGCATAGCTCAAAGCTGAGTTTCCCTCTGAGAATGACTTCTTTCAGCTCCCAAATCTGCCCTAGCCTTGGTCACATCCTTTCCTTGGGGATACCCTACAAGATCTTCTATGTGGGAACAGGAAGGTTTGGCCCCCTAGCCACAGGGCTCTGAAGAGCGTCTCAGCTGCAGAATAATCTATGGAAACAAAAGAGGCCTCTGTTGCTACTGCCTTGCAGCCCATTCTGCCCTCTGCCCATTCCTTGGGTGTTGATCTTGAACACACTCGCCAGTAAACTTCCTGCCCACAGATCTCTCTCTCTCTCTCTCTCTCTCTCTCTGAGAGGCTGCTACATACACCAGAAAACTCAACTTAAGGCACTTGTTTCTTGAGAGCCACTCTTGTCTTCTTGAGTCCTTCAAACATACCATATCCTCTTCCCACCACAGGGCCTTTGAACATGCAGTTCTATTGGACTGGACTGTACCTGCACCATCACTGCCTCTATGTCATCAGTTTATGTGTCTCCTCCTGGGAGAGAAGTTTTTTCCAACAGAAATCATTAGTTTTGGCTCAGAAAACTTACTGTAGTTTGCAGGGAAACTTCATCTTTCTTGCTCCCATTCTATTCTTGATCCAAGTCCCTGGCATTCAGTAAACCTTTGCTGGGATAACCAGACCTAACACCTCCCCTAACCACCAGATGAAACGCAATGTATTATGAAATGCTGAGCTGCAATGTCAGTTTTCTAGAACAACATTATGCTCTTGCACTTGTTCTGAGCATGCTCTCGGCAGGTCCAGTCAAAAGTGTGACTGAATCATCAATATGTCAGCCAACACCTTGCTCAGGATACTTTGATCATAACCCTTGGCAAAGTCCACTTTGCCCACTGCCTTGTAGTTGGCCCCCCAAGTGCTCTATTCTTCTCTTTGCGAGGGGGTTGCAGAGATCACTGAGGTTCAAAGTTAGTTGCTTTACTACTGCACAAGCCAATAGCAGGTGGAAACTCACAAAGACACATGTCCTAAGTGAGGTGGGGGTCGTAGAGAAGGTCAGGCCAACTGGAAAAATCTAGGAGACTTTTCAGACTTTTTCCATCACCTTCAGTGTTCCTTACCTAGCTCCAGCCATAGCTTTGAAAATGTTCTCAGAGAAGCTTTAGAGCAACTACCCTGGGCAAGGAGCACAGTCGTAGAAAGGAAACAGACCCCAAGAGAGGGGAGAGAGAACTTGGGGATTTCTTGAGAAGACACGGAATAAATGGCTAATAGACCGTCCTCTTGAAATGAATCATCTGCACGCGGGCAGTAGCATTTCAGTGTGCCCAGGGGAGCGAGCCTGCATGGAAAGATGGAAGCGACAAACCAGTTTCTATCTTCGCCTGCCACGTGCCTCTGTGAGGATAAATCTGGGCTCAGGGCAGACTTAGTCACGGAATCAGAGCAACACCTCCCAGATGCATAAACGATCCCTTACATTTTCGGTTTGAGAAAACAGCAAGTTTTCTTGCTTGTGCTCTTTCTTTTGTTTTCTGTCTTGTTTCTTCCTCGTGTGTTGATTTGTTACTTTCATTTAATTAAAAAGCGGCACCGGCGTCGTCGGGCACGTGTTACCAGAACCTCTCTTGCAGAGGCACAGATGAAATGGAATCGATGCCCTGTGCTGTGTGATTCTCACACCCTTCGAAGTCCCACAAAGCCTACCTCCCCCCTCCCATCCCGCTTCCTTGTCTCCTGTCTCAGTCCCTCCTCCTGGTTTCTGCCTAGGTCTGTGCATTCTTGCAATTACAGGTTCTCAATTACACACACTTGCTACTAGCTGGAGGGGACAGAAAGTGTGCTTCCTCTCTTGGCAGCTGCTCAAGCCAGATGTTAACACTGGCAGGCTGGGATTGGCTGGCAGAGAAAAGAGAACGGCTCTTCATGGACAGACAAGTGGAGGGTTGTAAACAAACCATTTCAGGCCTGAATCAGCAGGTCCTCATTAACCTGATTGGAAATGTCCTTCAAACTTCACTGGAAAACAGGGAGCACATTGTCACGAGATCATTCAGCTGAATACCAGCAGCTCCCTCTCTGGCTAAAATAGCAAAAAGCTTCATTTGGAGACATCAATGCCGCATTCAAGATGAGCCGGGATTCATTTGGGCTGCATCTGCATTGGCAAGCAATAATTGTAGAGATGTAGAAGTTTGTTTATTTTAACAGCTAAATGTTTGTATCTCAAAAACCAATGAAACTTTTCTGTAATCACTTTTGAGATGTACTTGCACCATTCCATCTGCCCAGATCTTTCCATTGTGCTTCTCATCCGATGGCAAAAGACCGTGATTGGGGGCAGAGTTAAACCACCACCAACTTCCCCCCTTGCCTCCTTGGGACAAGCGTGGAGCAGAGGGAGCATGCTGTGGCATGGCTCTTGAAGCTTCTGTTGGAATAGTTAAGAACACTTAAAATACAGTAAGTGATAAAAATCCTGGTACAGGTTGACCTGGGATAAATGTTCTGGGTGGCAAGAGCTAGCCAGTATCACACAAAGTAGGCAAAAGCCACAGAAGAAGCAAAACCACTTCCCCGCTTGGTCGTCTTCTGATCCTACATAAATACGTCAATCTGTGAAGTTTCTTTGCAGGGCTAGCCAGAGTGAAACAGAAAGGGTCTGGGCAGGGTCTTAGAGGACTGTATTTTCATTAGAGATGCATAGAGTCACCAGATGGAACAGGAGGGGAACAGGACCGTTTATTCAGAATAGATTATGGGAAATTGTTTTTGTTTTTTGTTTTTTTTAAACAAAGTAGAGTTAATCCTTCTAAGGGATTAGGCATTTAGGGCACACTGGACTGGCACCTGAAGCTACACTCGTGGAGATAAAGAAGTGGCAGAGACCATCCATCCCCGTGACTCTGAGCAGGAGTCGACAATAATAATAATTAACAGTTGATTGTGTTCTCCAGGTCCCGTCAAGCAAGACCGCAGAATATTTTACTAACACAAATTCATCAAGTCTCAAACCACATCTGGGCATTCAGAAAATGCTTGAAGGTTAACTCTGTTATTATTTTATATTTATATTGCATCTTTCCTCCAAGGACCTCAAAAGGATTATAAATATATTACCAAAGTAGGTTCACTCATCACAGTTATGGGTCAGGAATACATTTCTTTTCTCTCTTTAGCACAAGAGTGCCTAAGCTGTGAAAGATGGATAAGGCTGAAAACAACACAGCGGACTCTTGGACTTACTTCTAGCACTATCTATACATCATGTTTTCCATTCAATGGTTAACCTCTCTAGAAGCAAACATGGCTTGTTCTCTTTCATTCCACTCCTCGACTATATGAAGTGATTCCTTCAAGTGTAATACAGTAAGGTTTTGAAGCAGAAATTACCCATCTTAGATGTGAATGAGGACTCGAGTACAGCAGATGCTTAACAAGACCACTGAAGTTCCTTCTAGTCTGGCAGACAGAAAATAATGTGCAAGGCAGGTAGCTCTGTTGGGCATTCATTGCATATGTCAACCCAAGCCCACTACGCCCCTGGGCTCAGACAGAGAATTTAATAACAAAACCAAAAAGTCCTGCTCATGAAACCTGTATGTCTAGCGCAGGATGGTGTAGAAACATAATGGAACCATTCCTGAAGCAAATGATATTAAGTTTCATTTCCTATAATTGACAAATTGTATGATCCTGAACAAGGTATGTGAACTGACTAGTCTTTGGCTTCCTTATCCATAAAATGTAGTTTAACACCCGAATTGTTATGGACATTCAGTAAAAGGTTAAAAAACCATCCAACACATAATTGTTACTCAATACATGGTGGCTATCATTACTGCCACAAAACCATCAAGAATTCCAGTACGTTAGGGACTCCTGGGTGACTCAGTCAGTTAAGCAGCTGCCTTCGGCTCAGGGCATGGTCTTGGGGTCCTGGGATGGAGCCTTGGGTCGGGCTCCCTGCTCAGAGGGAAGTCTGCTTCTCTGCTTGCGCGCTCTCTCTCTCAAATAAATAAAATCAGAAGAAAGGAGGAGACTCAGGAGAAGGAGGAGAAGAAAGAAGGAGAAGCAGTAGTCCTGTCTTTCAAAAGACCAAGACAGGAGAATGACTTTTTCTCTGCTCTTTCTCTGTCCTTCATCTGTTATGTTTCATTTCCATTTCACTGAAAATATTTCACTTTTTTTTTTTCCTTCCTCTCCTTGTATAATACTGCCTCCCTTTGGACTGATGAATCCTACCCATTGGAAATAGTCACCAGCATTTAATGGCAGAAACAAAAGAAAACAACACCAAAAGCACCCAAACAGTACTTTGCCATTAGAAGAGAGTTCAAAATTCTTAGCACTTTGCTCAAAGCCTTTCACATTCTTTCTAGGTTTTAGCTCGATAGCTCACCTTTACAAAACTCTCTCTAGCCTTAGTACTGTTCCTTATGGCCTTCAGGACATAGACATTCTACACATGCGCGCTCACACACTTCAAGGAAAGGTTGCAAGTCAGGACAACCCTCCAAAGGCAATTTGGTACAACTTTTTAAAAGCAATAAAAATGTTAAGAGACTCAATCCTGCATTTCCATTATGGGAATTAATTCTGAGCTTATACTCAACAGTGTGGGCAAAGACTGACAACAGCGTTCACAGAAGTAACTACAAGTCTAATGACAGCACAGAGGTAGATCAATTCTTTTCCATTCCTGTGATAAAATACTTATAATATGGGCATTAAAAATGCCATCTCAGGAGAGTTTTGATACGAGGAGAAAAATGGATGAATACAAAGTGGGTTACATGGTCTTTTCTTTTAAATAAAAAAGGATGGGGCGCCTGGGTGGCTCAGTGGGTTAAAGCCTCTGCCTTCAGCTCACGTCATGATCCCCGGGATCCTGGGATTAAGCCCCACATCAGGCTCTTGGCTCGGTGGGAAGTCTGATCCCCGCCCCCCGCCTGCCTCTCTGCCTACTTGTGATCTCTGTCAAATAAATAAATTTTTTAAAAAATCTTAAATAAAAAATGAAAAAAATGGCAAGCAAAACTATACATATGCAAAATGATGAAAATGTATATACATCAAAACATTAACCGTGGTTATCTCAGAGAAATGAAAGTACAAGCAATTTTGGGTTTTGTGCTTTTCTTTAACTTTAATTTTTTATTTATTGAAAAATCAAAGCAGATGATGAAGACAGAGACAGAGAGAGTGGAAGGTGAGGAGAGAGAGAGAGAGAGAAATCCTGCTAAGCACACTTGGAATGGTCTTGTGAACTGGACCTCACTGTGATCATCACATCCCATTTTTCCTTGATGTCCCCCAAGCTGAGTCAGACACCCCTTCTTTGGGCTCCTAGAGCAAATGCCCAGAGCACAAATGAGTATTTGTGTACATAAGACATTTGGATGAAACCTAAATGCTATTCAATCCGAGAAGAGTTTTCTCTGCAAAGGACTTTGTAAAGCCACTGGAATGATATTTTCAAGCAGCATTTCACCTTATGGGGAGATACTTAATGGCATGTTAAAGTAGGGCAGACTCTTCAGAAGTGCATAAAAGTATAGCAGTATATAAAATAGGAGGAAGGTGGTCTGCCTGGGTGGCTCAGTCAGTTCAGCGTCTGCCTTCCGCTCAGGTCATGATCGCAGAGTCCTGGGATCCAGCCCCATGTCAGACTCCCTGCTCAGTGGGGAGTCTGCTTCTCCCTCTGCCCCTCCCCCCGCCTGTGCGTGCATGCTCCCTCTCCCTCTTTCTCTCACTCTCTGAAATAAACAAAATCTTTAAAGAGAATGGGTGGAAGGAAATCTGTCAAAATGTTTACTATGATTAATCCCTTGGGGTTAGAATAATAGTCTGTGTTTACTTGATTTTCGTCTGCCTATATTTTCTAAGCGTTCTCCAATTAGTGTTTTCTCGACTAGAATATTTACAATCAGATATAAGAAAATTTAACAAACACTTTGATAGCTGGTCTCTTTTCACTAGATGTAAAATTGTTTGATGTTACGAGATGCATCTACCTCCCACAATGTCTAGCACAGAAGCACAGAAATCATTATGTATTTACTGAATAAATTACTGGGTTCATGATGAATTAATGAATGAACCGATCAGCGGACCAACCAGGCAGATATCAGAGAGAATATTTTTGCCTTAGGCTGTGTAAGCTATATACTGTGAGAAACTACACCTCAACTAAGGTTTTTATTCACCCAAATCCATGAACTTTGCCCCTCTGCCTCCCTGATATACGTTCTAGTTATCTGTATTCACTTCCTGGAGCCGCGAGAACAAATCATCCCAAACCTGGTGACTTAGAACAATGGAATTTATTCTGTCCCAGCTGTCAACGCTGCAAGCCCAGGATCAACGTACGGGCAGAGCGAGGTGCTCTAGGGGCGGCTCTCGGGGACACTCCTTGCCTCTTCCTGCTTCTGGTGACTCCAGACCTTGGCATATGGGTCCTTCTTGCAATCTCTGCCCCCGTTTCCTGTGGTCTTCATTTCTGTGTATCTTCTCTTATTGTCTCTTATAAAGACACCTTTTTTGGTGGGGGGAGGGTCACTCTTCGTTATATCACCCTTGAAATGGTCCCCGACTTCCTCCATACTCCACTCTTAGGCGCATCACCCTTTGAAAATGGAAGTGAGGGGAGGCCTTGAAGAGGAAACCATTTGCAAGGAGAAGCCACAACCACCAGAACCTGTCCTCACCAACTACTGAAAACATGAGCAGAAAGCATCAATCACAACCTCCTCTGCCTTCTTCACTTCGAGATTCACCGGGTGGAGACGGAAGAAAAGTCTGTTCCCACTGAGTTTCAAGATTATTTGAAATAATAATCTCCTAAGTCCTCCATTCTCCTCCAATGCCCACGACGCACAACTGTCTTAACGCCATGATCACCTGCATCGTAGCTAAGGAGGTCACAAACCTTGCTCAGTAATCCTCGGTGATGAAAGGAACTGCCGTAAACACGAACGCTGCAATTCGGAGGAAACAAGGAGAGGAATCTTACAAGTGACAGATTCAGTGCAACTCAGATCCCGTCAGAACAGATGCTCTGCTCCTAACGGGCCAGCAAGGGCTGATGATAAGATGGCTTGACTCTTGACCAGATGCACGAAATGATTCTCTCCCCAGAAGAGTAAGGACACGCAAGCCTGTAGCAGAGCCCATCACGGAGGATTGCAAGCCCCTTTGTGGGGAATGTGGCTTGCCCCTAGAATTCACTGGAACCAAGGCACAACAGCCAAGTGTCTGAGGTGCAGATACTGGGAAGGGCGTCTGAGAGACTCCACGCTCAGCTGCATATCCTCTGGACAGACCAAGTCATCTGAGCATACGTGTACCACAACCTTGCAAAGAACGGAGCTGCCCTAGTTCCATTCTGAACACCAGACCTTGCAAAATGTATGCCAAGGTCTACTCAAAGACCAGTTAGGAAAGGGCCCTGAAGGCCTTATCTAGTGCCTTCTTCTGATCTAGCCAGTGTGGAAACTCAACAGGCAATATCTAGTCAAGGCTTCAGTGTGAATCACCCAAGTGTATGTAAATAGCGAGCTTCCTGCCCAGCTCTGTACGTTCACGATATGCTCGTGTACCTGGCAGTGGGAGGACAAGGTTTCAGTCACATCCCTTCCCTCTAGAATGTATAGCCTAGGGGACAGAGAAATGCTACCAGAAGAAATAAAGGAGCGTCTGTAAAGGGGGTATAAATAGTGGGAGTGAGGCAACAGGGACGCAAGTCATGGAATCTCCCTGTAGGAGTCAGAAAAGATCTTAAAACAAGTAAAAGCAGGGGCTGAAAGCTGGAGGTTTGGCAGTGTCCATAAGAACATCACTTCACTGATGGCTTACCAGACCGCGCATGGACGCACTCCACTCCACACCGTGCACGACTCTCTCAGTCAATCCTCGCAACACCCCAAGAGAACAGGCACAGAACGGTCATTTACTTTAAAATGGTAGAATCTGAATCCAGATCTGTCTGACCCCTTAAGTGTATATATTCCCAATGCCTACATGACTGGGCCTTGACACAGAGGCTGGTGGGGTGCTTGGGTGGGGGCTCAATTAAGCATCTGACTCTTGATTTTGTCTCGGGTCATGATCTCAGAGTCATGAGATCAAGCCCTGCACTGGGGATTAAGCCCTGCTTAAGATTCCCGCTCTCCCTCTCCCTCTGCCCTTTCCCTTACTCACAGCTGATAGGCAGGAAGGAAGGAGGGAGGGAGGGAGGGAGGAAGGAAATGAATCTTGGAATAAAATGAAATAGATGCTGGTAATTAGGGTGACCATTACTTATGGCTCAATGCATGGAGCAACTCAAAGTTCATGAGCAACTACCCAAAGGAAACCAACAGCAGACAGCAAAGCTTTGTACGAACCAAGTAAGGCAGAAAGGATGATATGGGAGGATCTCAAGCAATGGACGCTGCCAGAGTCTGACTGCGGGGACAACTCCCAACCTGAATGTAGGAGAAATCAGCCAACGCAGTGAATGATCCGCCTAAAAGCATAGCCATGGGAATTCCAGCCATAGAGAGATGAACATTCTTACAAAGGGAAAGAGAAAAGAACAGGGCACTAAAGAGTAAAAGGCGGCTCTGGAAAGAACTACTGACAAATGCAGGCACAATTGGGGCATTTGTTTTATGCACGTTATATAATTTTATATGTTTTCTATATACATGTACACATATATATACGTGAACGGTTATGGGATGTAAATATTAAGTTAGAAAATCGTGGCACTTATACATATTTTTAAAATAGTGTTTTCAACATTTATATATTGGTGTGATACTCCCGTGAAATCTTAAATAAAAAAATCTGTGAGGATTAATGAGATCTTTTAAAAATCTACATGGTATATGCGCTCCAGGGAGATAAGCGCTATGTAAATACCAGATATTTTAACATGTTCTTCTCAGATAGGGGTTGGGGGAAAATAGTGGCTAGGCATTAAAGAGGTTCGCTGGAATTTCTTCTCTCCTCAAAAAAAGAGTTTGGGTAGCAATATGGTATACCTTGGCCGAGCCCTTCAAAGATGCCTCAGTGGTTTCTATGGTTGAAGCTAAGTTTGTTACAAATCTAATTTCACTTCCCGGTGGACAAGTTCAGTGGCTGAAGTACATCCAAAAGCAGTGGGTCTAAACCAGAGGGCACCTTAGAGGCACCTATGGCCTTTGATGACTGTGACACCCATGCCACACCCCACATCAGAATCATGGTGGGAACAGAACATGGGGAAAGATCCCTAGGAAAGCCCATTCAAGGTTGAGGTTCATTGACCTAAAATATGCTTGCCTGGCATATTTATCTAGAACCAAACTAATGAGAGAAAAGGATCGTTTCATTCTTTAACCTATGGGTTGGAAAAGGTTTAGGCACTAATCGGCCAGCTCTTACAAGTGGGTCAAAATGACAAAAATAAACTCAGGGTTAACAGCAAAATTAGGAAGTGACTGTGACCCAAGAGGCAGGGTGGTGGAGATAGGCAAAAGCTCAAGAAGACTCGGGGGCCCCCAGGGAGGCAGTGCTGAGCTAAAACATCATTAGGACTAGCAGTAAAGGCTCAGGAAACCTAAAAGAAGTTCCAAGGAAAAGTTGCAGGAGAAGTTCAATGAATTCTGCCAGGCCACATCTTCCTTCCCTCGGCAGAGTATCTCAAAATTCTCTGAGAATAAGATCTCCTAGAGTATTTGTTAAACAGGCTAATAATGATTTCGCAGACCCTCTGAATCCCAGTCTTCATGGGGAGGACCCTGGGAAGCTCTACATTCAACAAACACCCATTTACAATTTTTAATATACGATTGGCCTCTTCATGTCTACACAGCTGCAGATAAGACCCAAGACCGGGAGACCAACTTGCACTGAGTGTCCAGAAAATACTCCACTCTATCTGAGACTCTCCAGTTTTGATTTAAAACTGGTCCAACTTTTGAGCTCTTTCTTTCCTCTACCTTCCCCAGGAGCAGTAAGCTTTTGTCATCAAACTCTGCTCAAAGCTTGACTCAAAATTGTTTCCTCGTTTTGAAATGCTCTAGGATCTCAAACAGGTAGCAAGTCACTAGGCATTACAGCTATGCAAGCTGATTCTAATACAAGGGTTGTTTCCTAAGGAAGCAAGTAACATTATATAAAAGATTTAAGGCTTATATTGGGCAAAGTTTCACAGAATCTCAAATTTATATCCACACATCCTTCCTCTTCCCTTAACTATGTATGACAATGAGAATTGAAAATTTGTTTTTAGTGTTTTATATAAAAATAGGGAATGAAGATTTCATTGCTACATATTTTTAGGCAAGCTAGACTATGGGGAATAGCTCTTGGGGACAAATGAATGTCTGCACTGACCTTACCTTCTATCTCCCCGTGTATTTGAGTATGCACTCCATGGTCAAAGTGAAATGAGTCCAGAGAACTCTCGGGAGACCAGGAGTACTGCAATTCTTACTCATCTTTCCAAACCGGCAGCAAGCTCAAAAATGTGAACCTTCTGTGAAAGTAGCAATACATCTGTTCTCCTTGAGAAGACATCCTTGAGGTGGACACAGTTAGAGGGTGTCTATTATATAGAGAGGGTCCCATGATTATTGTACATTCAGAGGCTAAGAAGGCAAAAGCTATGTGCCAAAAGAAATGAATACAATAGTTCCTGCCCTTATCTGCAGGGAATACATTCCAAGACCCACACTGGATGCCTGAAACTGTAGATCGTACCAAACCCTATTATACTGTGTTTTCCCCTAGACAAGCAGACCTATGATACGTAACTAATAGGCAGGTAGTATACACAGTGTGGATATGCTGGACAAAGGGACGATTCACGTCCCAGGCAGGACAGGGGAGGAGAGCCCAAGATTTCATCACACTACTCAGAACGGCACCTAACTTAAAACTTATGAACTGTTTATTTCTGGAACTTTCCATTTAATATTTTTGGAATGCAGTTGGCCATGGGGAATGGAAACCATGGGAAGCAGAACTGCAAATGGGCAGGGAGTAGGGGTGGTAGACTGCTGTACAAGCCAGAGAGAGAAGCAGAAAATCCCAATTTTCTCAGGTCAAATGATAATTTGTGAGCAACCGTACTGAGGAGGAATAGTTCACTTGAAGATATCTGTGAAATTTTACTAAGCTTTTAAGGCAAAAAAGGTGAGAAGAGTTATAAGTTCATGATTAACTAATTCTGTAAAATATAATTAATTCATAAAGCCCTCGTCTGAGCAGCACTCAGTGGGACCTTGCTATGTCTATTTGACTCTAGTACAAATCAGCTGCCATTTCCCATCTGTTTTCTTTCCAACTTCACCTTCCTCATAATACTGAACTGCAAGTGACAGCTTATGATAAATGTAATTCTCTAAACAACCCACAATCTGAGATAATCAACCCGCACCAGCTCGTAGTGGTGGTGTGCCCTTGGGTGAGAATGCAACCTCTATCCGCCTCAACGTTCTCATCTCATAATTAGGATGATAAGACTATCGCTCACATACAGTTATTGAGAGAAGCAGGAATTAGGAAACTGGTGCACATGGAGAGTTCGGTGCCTGGTACATACATGCAAATCATTATAATACAGCATAGTATAAATTAAGCTATACAGACTATATTAATTATAATACTATGTTTCATTGAATGACATTAATTATGATTATAATTTTGATTTTATAATCCACTTCTCAAATTCATCATTTTTTAAAAAGAAATCCATTCTCTGACTGTTGGGGAAAAAACTGGGTTGACTTTCACATTTCTTCAGATTGCTAACTCATCATTGTTAGTTGGCCTCATCTCATGTGGTCTTCTGAGCCTTGTTATTGGGTTTAAGTCATTTATAAAAGCAGCAATACAAGAGGTTAGTCCATTTGACTTCCAACAAGGAAAGCAGGATGATCTTTTCTCCTCTTGCCACCATTTTTTTAAAAAAGATTGATTTATTGGAGAGAGAGTGTGTGGCTAAGAGAACACAAGCAGGGGGAGGAAAAGGGGGAGAGAGAGAACCCTCCAGCAGAACTCCCTCTGAGACAGAGCCTGACTCGGGCTTGATCCCACCACCATGAGATCATGACCCAAGTCAAAATCCAAAGCTGACCACTCAACTGGCTAAGCCACCCAGGTGCCCCTCATTCTTGCCACTTTTATTCCATAACAATTCTAACAACACACTATAATAAAAGTAATGTGAACGGGGTCTCTCTCTCTCTCCCAAATATCTTACTGTTCTGTATTCGCCCTTCTTCTCATGAGGACTGAGATGGTAAAATGCCTACATGAGGAGATGGAGTGAGGTGAATGAAGTAGTTGAGGGATGGAGCATCAGGCTTCTACTGATGCTCTGCGGAGAGGTCAGGAGGATGATCTGCTTACGGGCCACGGGTGGCTGCGGGTCACTGATACTGGAAGTAAAATCACAAATAAGAGGAGACACCTGTGCTCCTGTGACTGAAGGCACTGATAGAGCAAAGAGGCAGACCCCCTCACTTGGAAGAATCTAGGGTCCTCCATCATCTCAGGCGCAGAGAAATCTCAGAGGAATGAGGAGAACTGATGGCTGTAATATGGGTTTCTAACATCATTTCTGCTACTGGCAGAAAGTAAACCTTTATTTTGAATTTTTCAAAAGTGGGTAATTTATATAATCCCCTGATGCTCTTTAAGCCAACAAACCTGTATAATCCTGCATAATATAACTATTAGGCAGACATATCCTACAAGTGTTCCCTGGAATGCTGCTAATCTTGTTTGGCTTCCAGATGGGTCTTAAATCTTCCTACAAGATATGAAGTTTGAAGCATATTAGGGATACCTGTACTTGGACAGAAGATACTCTAATCATACTTTCCTAGATCTAGAATCCTCCTGAATGAGTTAAGATAAAATTTTATGAGGACCCCTTTGTGTTAAGTATTTCTTGGGTCTCCTGCCCCTTCAGAAAGCTGAGGTTTCAGATGTTAGAATTGTTCCACAGTGGGATCATAAGAAAGCTGCCACAAACCTGTTGAGTAACCCTCCCCTTCATTTGATAGGGTCAAAAATTGTAATGTGTTACTGATAGCCCAATTACAAATAAAAAGCTCTCTGTGCATGCCCACAAAAGATCAAAGTACGTTGCATATCTAGCAGACTAAGTCATCATCCTAGTGTTCAGCCTTTAAGGACGGAGTTACTTTCGTAAAGGAAAAAAATAATAATATTTATTTAATTAGGTAAAAATAAATCTAAAAATAACAACAAAGTTAGGGAAAGAAAGACATTTTATTCTTCCTCTTTGCACAGTTTTCCACGGGGGAAAAATGTAACTTTGGCCAGGCTCCATGATGAAAGGAATTTTTTTTCCCTTTTATTTTAGTTTACTATCTAGACAAAACATAGTGTATGCTCGCCCCCTCTCTGTATATATATATATGTTTTTAAGTGAATATCTTACAAATATATCCATCTGCAGAGTTCAGGCAGTCCTTTCTTAAGATGTTCAAATGTTGGCCATTCTTCCTCAATCGACACAACAGCACAGGTAATAGAGATTGAACATGAAGGCATTAATAGAAATGCTGTTTTATAAAACCAATCAGGTAACACTGACATGCATTAAAAAATGCAACTATTCTCTTCTTAGGCTGAAGCATCCAAGCTGTCATGAACTGGATTAAACTTCACTTGCTCTGGAGGCATGCTTAATCATGGATTCCTCACTAAAACATCCTAATCAAGCTGTGGCTTTGACCAGACCCCCTCCAAAAACTTATTCTCCTCTGGGATTCTTACACCAAGTGCGAAAGCCCACCTTCAGACACGGATGCCTATCTGAAGAATAAACTACCTGGCCCCTTCGAGGTCTTCTTCTCTGAGGTCAGAGGTTCTTCTAGGCTTCTCTGGAAAGCACCATCACCTGCTGTGCCCAACACTGTATGGTCCTCAGGAAGAATGTTAATTAGCTGATGTGCATGAACCCTTTAACCATTCAGCTGAAGAATCAGAATGTGGTCATTCCAGGATGGATCTGGCCAATAGACAGATTTTCAATAGAAGGAAAAAAAAAATCACCATGGATGGAATAGGCAGCATGGCTTTCTGCAGGAATTAGCCCTTTGTGTTTCTTCCACTTAAGAAGACATTGCCCAGATAAATGTGATGTGAATTACTAACGTTAAATTTACCCTACCTGGGTTGGCAATAATAAAAGTCAAGCTGGGCCATCATTTTATTTGTTTGTTCATTCGTTTTTGTTGTTGTTGATCTAACCTAGAACAGTAGTTTCCATTCTGAATAGGAAAAAGGTCGAAATTTCAACTGACCCACATAAACCTGTAAAACTTGCAGCCTGCTAATCTATACAGTCAACCGGCATGAGCGGCAATAATGTGACAGTATCACTGAATGAACATTGTTTGTCAGATGTGTAGAAAGGGAAAATCCTGAGAACTGTTACTCTAAAAACGGATGGATAGAGGAATGAATGGATAGGGGGACAGGTGGATAGACTGATGGATGGATGGGTAGATGGACAGATGGATAGACGGTTGGATGGATCGATGGATGGATGGACAGACAGACTGATGACAGATGGGCAGATGGATGGCTGGACATACAGACTAATGGATGGATGGATGGATGATGGATGGATAGACGGATGGATGGACGGATGGATGGATGGACTGATGACAGATGGGTGGATGAATGGATGGACGGATGGCTGCGGATACACTAATAATCAAGAGGTATCTGAACATAGACTATCTGGATTCAAATTCTGGCTCTGCCACTTACTGCTTCTCTGGCTGGAAAAACCTACGTGAACTGTGGTCTTCTCCCCTATAAAATAATGATGATGATGATGACACTTCATAGGAACTGAGTGGTTCCTTCTGCTATACAGCACTTGAAACCGTGTGTGCTATATTGTAAGCACTCCACAAACGTTAGTTAGCTCATGATAGATTAAAAAGAAAGCCAAATTCTACACCTAACCATACTGCTTATTTCTTGCATTTTAACAAAACTTTAGAGTTTACAAGGATTATTCACATACTTTCAATTGTTTGACCATCAACACAGGAATATGACTTAGATATAATAACAATGTTACACAAAAACAATTTGGAAGTAGCATACCTTGTATTAAATCAAATTTTGATTTAATGGAAAACCAGATGCTAGAGGCCTGGCCTTGCATCTGGCATTGCCAAGTATTAGCTCAGAGATTTTAGAAAAGTCACCTAACCTCTCTGACCTCAGTTTCCTTATCTATAAAATGATGATAAAATAAGACACTTACAACACTGTTAGGAAGTCTGTCCTGTCATTCACTAAGTACTTACAGTGAGTCTGTCAGGCACCAGGCACTACACTAAGTACTTGATGCAATGAAGAGAAGCCCTACAAATGAGAGGCATTTCAAGCAATCCCTAACACCCATCATTTTCACCACCTTTATCATTAGTTACTATTCCTGAGACCCCACAGGGAGAGGCCAGCAGAACCAGATCTGGAATTCAGAGCCTGCTTCTCTCTAATAATTTAATGAAGTGTTGTAAGACTCTCCTGATGGGTAAATGGCCATCAGAGTTTTGAAGAGGCAGGAATACCTTTTTGGACAAAGGGCTTGGCAGATGAAGAACTTGGATGAATTCTTCAACTTTAACCTACATTTGTTTTGTTTTCATTTTGTTTGTTTTTATTTTAAACTAATGCTGTTGGGAAGCCTGGGTGGCTCGGTCGTTAAGCATCTGCCTTTGGCTCAAGTCATGATCCCGGGGTCCTGGGATCAAGCACCCCCGTGGGGCTCCCTGCTCTATGGGAAGCCTGCTTCTCCCTCTCCCACTCCTCCTGTTTGTGTTCCCTCTCTCTCTCTCTCTCTCTGTCATATAAATAAATGAAATCTTTTAAAAAATAAAAATAAATAATATTTTAAGGATGGCTGTATATACATACGCTGATACGCAGCCATCTGTAAGGTAGGGTTTGGTAAGTTTTCCCAAGTGTATACCTCCATGCAGTCACCCCCACAATCAGATAGAGAGCACTTTCAATGCCTTTAAAAGTTTCCTCTTCTCTTTCATATTCAATAGCCACCCCCCCCCACCCCCAGGCAACCATCAATTTACTTTCTATCACTTTCAATTAGCTTTGCCTTGTCAATAATTTCATAACACAGAATCACACAGTAGCCCAGTGTGCCTGGCTTCCTTCACTTTTAGAGGCTCAGCCATGTACATATCAACATGTGGTCCCCGAATACTAATTCACTGCACACTGTGCCTCAGTTGGTTATCCATGCATCTGCAGATAGACATCTGAGTTGTTTCTAGTTTGGGGTGATTATGAGTAGAGTTGCTATCAACAATCATGTGGACATGTGTTTTTATTTCTCCTGGGTAAACACCTAGAAGTGGAGATCACTGAATTATATGATAAGTGTATTTTTTAATTTAAAGAAACATCAAAATTGTCTCCCAAGTGGGCTGTACCTTGTTAAAGCTCCCACCAGCAGCACTGGAGGGTTTCAATTGCTCTCCATTCTTGCCAGCGCTCGGATGGCTATTTTAATGGGTAGAACTGCAGTGACAAGGCTGAAGTAATTCTCATGCAGACAGACACAGAACTCTCAGAAGCCTTAAAGATATTCTAAATAAACCTGTAAGGGAACTTTCTAAGGTGTTTCCCCCATAGACTTATAATCCCAACAAGCCTTTAGCACTGAGTAAAGAAAGCCAGCAAAACAAAACAAAACAAAATTAAAAAAAAAAAACACATAGATGGGTGAGAGAAACTGAGGAAAATAACAAAGAGTAAAACATAGACTATTCTAAAAAAGATAAGTCACATCCATCAGCTACCAACACAGAGCAGAGGGTAGAAAGATAAGCTCCACAAAAAGTATAGAATTATTTTAATTAACTGTTTCACCATTAATTTAACAAGGTAAATAATTTTGTTTCATGAAACCAGAATGATGTTTTTAAAGATACTAGACAAAAATTCTTTTTCCAAGTTTTGGTTTCTGGTATTAGGTTTTGCTCAGATACCGAGAGCTGACAAGACCTTCATTAGCTTGCCACTAAGAATATAAACACTGAAATCAGTGATTTTAGGGTCAGACACTGGAAAAGGTTCTAATAAAATAAATTGACCACCTTCCTATGGATGAGAAAACTCTAAAACCTGATGGCTTTCTGCTGGTAACTGCAGTAGTAAATTCAGGCAATCCTGGGTAAATGTCAGGATGGTTTCTGGGATAACTGCCTCTATCGAACTACCAAAATATTATTAAGAAGGGCATGGGATTGTTGTAGGGAGAAGTGCTCAGGCCTTCTCCTCTCCGTTCCCAATCTTCTTCACCAAGTGATACCAGACATGCTGGCATTTTGTATTATTAATACTACTGTGCCTTTATGGGACTTGAAGATTCAGGAACATGCATCTATATTTAATGCAGGTGTCTATGGAAAGGGAAGTATGGACGGCTGAGGGCGGGGGTGGGGGGGGAACAGAACACCCAACACAGTCACTTTGTGTGCTATGCGCACTCTTACATCTCCCATTCCTTTAACATGTACTCATTCACTGAACAGAGAGTACCTGAGTATCTAGGCACCGTGTTGGGCACCATTCTAGAAGCTGGAAATGGGTCAGCAGACCAGACAATGTCTTTATCCTCACCCTGCCAGAGAGAGAGGGAGAACCCACTGTACATACAGCAAGGAACGTCTGTGATGTCGGACGGTGCTGGGCACTGTGGGAACAACGAAGCAGAGACAGTGTACTGTGTGGGGCAGTGCTGTGTGATATGAGGTGATTGGGAACACCTCGCTATGAAGGTGACGCCTGAGCAGAGCAAGCCATGTAGATATCAGTGGGAAGAGTGTTCTAACCAGAGGGAACAGCCAGTGCAAAGGGGAGGAGTCTGGGCTGTACTTGATGAGTCCCCAAAAAAGAGCGAAGAGGCCAGCGGAGCGGAAGCAGAAAGGAAGGTCAGAGAAAGTATGAGGAGATGAGGCCAGAAATGTATGAGGGGTCACCTCGTAGAGAACGTTCCTCTTTGCCTCTTTGGTCAAAGTAGTCCAAATACGAATAGTCCAGGAAGGAGACAGAAGCACGTTTTAGTAAACAAGGCTGGCTGGGGGGTTCTCGGGAGTCAGCGAAGAGAACCAAGTTCAAGTACAGCTTTGATCTCACTGGCTCACGGAGACCTCTTCTTCCTCTGACACCCTTGTACTTAGGGCTTGTACATCTCTCTTGACACCTTTGTGTTGTCTTAAATCATTAGCTCTTTTTAAAGGCACAGGTCCCTCTCTTCCCTCAGTCAACTCCTTGAAGATAAGAATTAGGGTTCACTGGGGTGCCTGGTGGCTCAGTGGGTTAAGCTTCTGCCTTCAGCTCAGGTTATGATCTCAGGGTCTTGGGATCGAGCCCTGCATCGGGCTCTCTGCTAGGCAGGGAGCCTGCTTCTCTTCTCTCTTGGCCTGCCTCCCTGCCTCTCATGATCTCTTTCAAATAATAAATAAAATCTTTAAAAAAAAAAAAAAGAAGTGAGGTTCACAACTCCTGATAAACCACACTGTTCCTTAAACAGTGCTGGGCCCCAGCACATACTCAATGGGTATTCCTAGAGTCAAGTACGTAGTTGATGCTAACTTTGGATTCTCTACCTTTTAGAAGGAAAGTTGGAGCAGAGTCTCCTACCTTTGGCAGTTTGTGTCAGGTAGAAGTCTTTTGGTTGTGAGTGATTGAAAGCCCTACTCGTACTGGCTTAAGCATTTTGGCTGATGCTACCGAAAGATCTAGACATAGATTTCCAGCCAGACAAACCTGACCAAAGGCTCATTCGATTCATTAGGTTTCTTTCTCCTTCTCTCCACTCTGCTTTCCAGTGTCAGCTTCCTCCTCGGGCTGCACACAGTGGCCTCCAGGAGCACAAGGCTTTCCCGGGCTACAGCAAATTCCAAGGCTTTCCCCACTGCAACTCTAAGGCTCATGTCTTCATCTGTCACCTTCAGAGGAAAGGAGTCTTTGGTAACAGCTCCAGGACTTGGGACTCAATCTTTCACACTGGCCTGAGCCAGGTTAGGGTGGGTCTAGCTCACAATGCAACCATGCAGTGGAGAACCGGGCAGGCTAAAGACACAGAGGGAAATCTGGGTCCTTGTAGCAGGAGAAGGGAGACAATTGATGTTCAGGACACAACAAATACCTTCACTCTACTGATGATCAGAATCAGCAGGATAAACCCTCCCACATCCCGATTTATGGGCTTCTCTCAAAACTTCCGAATCAGAGTTTTGCTCTACAGTCTGGGATCTGCATTTTGGAGAGTCCCCAGGTGATCCCAGGTGAGGGCATCAAAGTGTCTTGCTACCTACTGCCTGTGCCTTTCTTGACATCTATAACACAGGAAAGTAATTCAGACATACATTAAAAAGATATAAAGTGATACTTAGAAAGAAATATGAGCCCCAAGGAAAGTGGCTCTGTAAATATGAAAGTGTAATTATTTTCAATAAGAGTCCTGCTTCTCATCTGAAATAAAAGCACAGAAGCTCCAGGGATGTCTGGTTCTCATCTACTGGACTCACTAATACAGATTTATTCTCTCCGATAACATGATGAGCGGTTGCATCTTCGAAGGGAGTAAGGAATCCATTTATCTTCCCAGGTGCCACAGCCTCATCGTGGAAAAGTTACATAAATAATTCCACAAAGGAAAATCTAAAACAAATGCAAGTTTCCTCGGAGACCACCCCAGTACCAGAAACTCTTCACCCAGCTCAGGAAGACAGTTAGAAAGGGGAAAGGCTGAGACATCCACAATGCAAGGTCCCTCCTGGCACAAAGCCCGCTGGGAACCCGGGCTTCAGAGCATCACTCGGACGACTCTAATCTAGCTTGTCGGGCCCATGAAGCTGCAGAATGCTTGACTGTCTGGCCCTGGAGAGAACCGGCGCGGCTCCAGAGTGCTGTGTCTGGAGAAGGAATGGACTAGTACAACGCTGCCTCCAGGCCCGAGCCCTCACTTGCTGGCGTGACGGTTTCATACATTCAACCCTAGAACACTTAAATTTTTTAAAAAATAAAGAGAGAGAGATGCAAGGAGCAGGGAGAGTGGTGGTTCGCTGGAGGGACTCGCTCGGGCTAACTCATCTTCTGGCATCACTTGGGCTCTCCAAGGGTCAGCAGGTTCTTCTCTCAGCTGTCTTGTCTCGCTTTCTCTTAATTTGCAACGCCCCCCATCACTTTTTTCTGTCTCACTCCCTTCGTTCCAAGTGTTCCGAGGAAGGAGGCATGATGGATAACAGATGTTCTTTGACATATTGTGTCATTTATCACACGACAGCCCCAATCCTGCTAACGGGCCCTTCCCCATATGTCACTGTCGGCTTTTCCGCAGCCCCAATGCATCAAGAAGAAATGGTTTAATACAATGTGCTGTAATTCCTGAGTCACAGCTCAATGGAGGGCTTGGGGATGCTGAGTTCTCTTTCCTCTCCACTTTCTTGATTTGTTTCAACGAACTCCTCCTCCCGAGGAGTGGATGCATGAGCTCGCTGGAGCCAGCGCGGAGGGGAAGATGGAGCACACAGCCGTGCTCCGGGGCGGAAGAGAACGGGAAGCTGGGTCTACAAAGGGCTCGCTAAACGCAGACTGCAGTATATCACCACACTGGCCCCTGCTCGCTTCCCATGGAGTCCAGTGTCCACCGCGCTTGAGGACAAGGAGAGCTCAATGGTGGAGATCTACAGATCCAAACTGACCCAGGAGTGCCCTGCTCTGTCCCCAAAGGAAGGAGTTCAGTGCATCCACCAGAAAGGAGGTTCCCCCAACCGAGCCTTCCCCAGCAGCTGCTCCTGCTTTGGCTAAAGCAGAAGGGTTCTAAGGTATTTCCTGTTACAACCCATTTGTCCCAGAAGTATCACCATAGCAACAAGTCACATCTCTATAAACACCAAAGGCTATCACAAGTGCACACGCTCTGCGCTTCCTTTCTCTCCAGATCCCCGTGGAGAACTTGGCGACTGCTCTCAGCTTGTCAGGAGGTCCCATCTCCCCCGAGGGAGGGGCTTCGAGTCAGGCAGAGTAGCAGCGTGGTTGTTCTTGACCTCCTGGGCCTTTGACTCGGCGCACACTCACTCCGTGGGAAGCAGACGGGATGATACCCACAGCAATAACGTCACCCACGCAGCAGAGCCACCCGTGTGCTCCACTCCATCTCAGACATGCGAAGGCCGTGTGGCTTCCTTCTTTTCTCCCAAGAAGACACCATTCCAGCCCACCACGTAAGGAAAATCTTATATTTGCAAATTGGGATGTCTCAGTTATCTTCTGATTTAAATTGTCTTTTTAGGTTTAAAACTACTCTGCTGGGGGGTGGAGAGACAGCCAGTCAGCCAGTTCAGAATTTAAATCTCTATTAGAGCTCTCTCCATCTCCTTCCGTTTTTCCAAAATGTCTTGTTAGGCCATGAAAGCACAGGGAGCAGGAGCCCTCTGGCCTTGATCTAGTCCTTGGACTACAAGGACTGGGCTGACCCATAGATGTGGGCTGATGGCATCTATAAAGCATGGTGGCACTGGTGTTGACCTAGACACCCTTCTCTTTCCTAATGCTTGGCACCCCAGGTGGTCCTCCTGCCCTTTCTTTTTGCTGTACAGACAATGTTCCCAAAGATCCTAATTGCCACCTTGGTTCTCAGTGCCTGGAGCTTCTACCCAGGCACTGAGCCACATGGCCTGTTCCCAGGTAGACTTTTGCCCTAAGCTCACTTTACCCTTATTGTAATGAACTCTTCTGGCAAACTCTCCAGCTAGATATCCAGGAACTTTTCATTCCCTGAGAGTCATGGGAAAATTTCCAGATCTTTTCTCACCCCACCACACAGAAGCTCAGCAAGATCAGGGAAGGTTAATCCCAGTTCTCTCTCTCTCTCTCACACACACCACTGCTTATCTTTGCTAAGGTTTTCCAAAAAGCAGAGCCTGAAGCAAGGATTCTTAGCCAGCGAATTTATTGGGGTGGGGAATTCTCTGGAGAACAGGGGACTGAGGGAAGCCGGAGAGAGCAAAATAAAGAACTAGCTAAAATGTGGTCTCATCGGGAGACTGAGACCCACATGACCACACAGCAGGGCTGGAGTCCACGGACCGCACCAGTGATGGTCATGAATCCCAGTTGGGGGCCTATACACTTGTCCAGCCAGTCATTAGCCAAGGGCCACAGAGGAAGAATGGAGAGAGGGAACTACTAAGCCTCCCTGGCTTAGTGACCTGTCTGCTTGAGGGCAACTTTCAGGAGAAAGAAACAACAGTTTCTTGTTAAAGTCAACATAGCATCTGGGGAGCAGTGCACAGTCTAGTCAAGGAGGTATCTGGAGAGGATGGCAATACACCCCTATACTAGCCCACCACTTTTTTTTTGCTGCAGCCATCTTGCCTTGCTAGGGGACCCTCCTATTCACATTTCTGCTTTGTCTTCCAGATGGCTGAGCAGAGAAATCAATCTCTCCTGCTCCCTCTTTACCACTCTCTAACACATCCCCACCCCCCGAAATCATTAGCCCTGTGCGTGGAAGCCAGGATGTATATGACTAACCACCTGCCTCCTTACCCCCTTTCTTTTCCTCTGCATAACCCACCAGAGCTATAAGAGATGGGCTCCTTACTTTGCTTCTTTTCTATCATTGGTTCTCTCCCTGTTATACCTTTTTCATTCCCAAAATGACATTCAGCAGGGCCCATTTTCTACTGCCATTAACAGTGAAGGAAAGAAGAGAAAGTGGTTTACCAACAAGGAAAGATCTAAAATGATCCTCCTCTCATTATTATTATTATTATTAATAGAAATATTAAAAACGTACTTTGGGTCAGGGTCTGTGCTTGAAATTCTCAATGATTTTTTTAGAAACCACCATGAAGTCAATAGGATTCTATTCCTTTTGCAAATGAGGAAGTGGGGGCTAGTCAGGCTACTAAGTTGATACAGGTGGCGAGAAATGAAACCAGCTCTGTCTGATTCTGAAATTCAAGCTCATTGATGACACTATACCCCGACAGCTCTTTACAGGACAAGGTGGCCCTAGGTATACTTCAGGGTAGGGGGAAATATCATGTATTCCACTCTCACTTTGCTCCTACAGATTCAAATAGACAGTGTGTTTTTTATGACCTGGCTATGGGCTTTTGAAATCCAGCTGAGCACTGCACACCACATGGCAGGCCCCCAGTGAAAACCCAACTCAACCTCCCAGATCCATGCAAATCCATCTTAAATCAGGCTTTGCTCCTACCGGGTTTTTTTCCTTCTCAGTTCCTGAGGCTCCTGGGCTCCTAATGTCCCAAACTCCACCAGTAGTCTCACCATATGATTTGCCCTGCTCCTATGGACTCTTCTCCTTTGGATGCCCTTTGATGTTCAGAGCTCTCCAGAGCATGACCTGAACCTTCTCCAAGAACTGATCCCACCCCAGTCCCTGAGCACTCAACTGGACACTGCGCTATTGGGCTGGTGTCCTGCCAGGCTTATCTCACCACGGGCTCATGCAGTCACCACAGGTGGAAGAGGCTGGCTTAGCTCACCCCACTAATTCCACTGTGATTACATTCAACCCAGTAAACTGACCCTTTGGTTGGACAATTGCCATGGTTAGATCCTGGGGAAGGGAAGCTGCCTAACTTCTTCCAATGACATAGACACAAGGTCCCTGTGATATAAGGATGAACACTGTCATTCAGTCATTTAGTCCCTTTATGGGTTATGGTGATATGACACGGGCCTGTTGACACAGATAGCTGGACGGTCTCCTTGAAACATAACTATAGTCCAGCCACACCCACTGTCATAATCATCTTCTACAGTTCTCAAAGTCATGAATTAAACAGAACTGGCCATTAGAAGGGCACCTGGGTGGCTCAGTCAATGGTGCAGTTGGTGTCTGCCTTTAGCTCAGGTCATGATCCCAGGGCAGAGCCCAGGTTGGGCTCCCTGCTCAGTGGAGAACCTTCTTCTCCCTCTCCCTCTGCCCTGGCACCTATTCTCATGCACTCTCTCTCTCAAATAAATAAAACCTTTTAAATAAAGGAATTAGCCATTAGGAGCAATCCACTCTATGTGCTAATCTCTCTGCAAAGGCCATAAACCTTGTTTGAGCAGGAATCAGAGAGAGCTGCTGGATATTTCTTTTCCTTTCCTTTCCTTTCCATAGCAGGAGATGAAGGTTTGAGCTCCAAAGCAAAATACTGGGTCAATATGAAATTTAAAAAGTCAAATTTGGAATTAACTAGTTTAAAAAATTCTTCTGTGATCAATGGCAATCATATCCACCAATCCAATTTGCTGTATGAGCCGCCATCGGTCTTTGAGATATTTCATGCAGTCACATGGCACAATGACTACACAGACAGCCCTTTACAAAGCAGGTCTGTTCCAGTAAGCCTTCATCTGCTGCATCTAAGCAGCTATCATTCTTGAGTCCTTGTGGCCCAGTGGCTTCTGGCCTTGTTCATCAACTACATCTCTAACTGTACAGGTTAGGGCTTCACTCCATACATTTCTGACTCCCACGCTGATATGAAACTCTGTACCGCCCATGCTCACCCCTGCGTTTGGTCAGGATGCTTCCCGATGTCGCTTCCCACACCTGACGCTGACTCTGATGCTTGTTCCACTTAACTCTTGGCATCTCTTGTCTTCAGGAAAGGTCCTTTACTCTGACTGTGCCCCTTGGTTCCACTCACTTATGAGACTGTTCTGCAGTGTGATTGCTGCTTCCTGGCTCTATTCCCATTGTGTCACATTCTCAGGTGGTCACCTACATGCATGGTCATGCGTGTTTCATCTCGGGTGAGAGTGTCAGTGACATCATTCATAGCTATGTGCATTGGGGCAAACTACTGGCCCTGCTTCCTCATCCAGTAAGAAGACTGAACTCAGAAGTTGGTTGTCAGAAATAAGTGAGATACTTATCTATATAATACTGTATGCAGTGACTGAAATAAAATAAGTGGTTAATTTTCATCCACTAGTAAGAGTCCTGTTATCGTTAGTATTATCTTCTCCAGCGTACAGCAGGGTGAAGCAATCACACATGTCAATATAGCGCCTGATGACAGATTCCATTCTTTTAAGATTTATTTATTTGAGGGGGGAAGGGGCCACGGAAGGGGGGAGTAGACTCCCTGCTGAATGTGGAGCCTGACATGGAGCTCCATCCCACAACCCTAAGGTCATGACCTGAGCTGAAATAACGAGTTGGACACTTAACTGACTGAGCCACTCACCTGTCCTCCATGATGACAGATTCTTGATCAAACTTTCAACCTCTCCTTTCTTGAAGAACTAGAAGACTTTTACAAAGATGTCTACATTTGACTATAACCAAATAATAGATGAACCAATCATGAGTGGATTATGGGCTTTTTAGCATTTCCCCGGTTGGACAGATTCCCTTATGATTTTTTTGTAAATTACTCTATGCATCCCCCATGAAAAGGACATTAAATTTTCTCACCCAAAATGCCTCAGATCCCAGTGAATGATTTTCAAAGTATCTTTTGCTCTTTTATTTTCATTATTATGCAGCCTACGAACACAGTGTTTCCATTTCATAAAAATATAATATGGCTGCACAGGAATCACAGACAAATTATGGTGAAAAATTAGTCAATAAACTTTTATTATACCAATCCTTAATGCTTCTATTAATATTGAGGAACTTAAAATTAATTTCTTTCCAGAGCAAGATTTACTGCTGGACTTCCACAGAGAAAGCTAGCTAGGACACCTGTTAGAGGGCCCTTCAGTGCCTCAGTGGTATTCTCACCTGGACTGTGTGCACTGACATTAGGTCCTCCCCAAGTAAATTGGGCATGCTTCTGTTTATATAACCTCTCTGCCATGGGCTGTTTGAGTGAATGAGGCCTGTGGAGTGCAGCTGTTGTAGAGAGGAGGCATTCACTCATTTCACAATGTCTGAAGAGAATGTAGATGACACAGGGCCACATCAGAACGGAATCAAGTTGTCCCTGCCCAGTTATAGTTTACAACTATTTCTGTGCTTTGTTCAACATTGCCCTTTGCTTACTTTTATTCTTGGCTCTGTTGATCATCTTAGTTGAATCCAGCTAAGCTAGAATTTATTTATTCATATACGTATGTATGCATGCATGTATGTATTCATTCATCTTTTCAACCAGTAATGCATTAAACAGGAAGCCCTAGAGAATCAGAGATGAACAGTGTTCCCCCTAGCTTGAAGTTGATAGTCTTCTTGGAAAACATCAAGATCTACCATCCAGGGCCATAAGAACTGGGCCATCAGAATGGAGCCACTCATGGAGGTCACCTGAAAGAGACAGCATCTCTAGTATGAGCTATCACAGGAAGTCTGCATGGGAAGAAAGAAATGTACCCAGCCAGAGTTTTGGCATTGGTGACCCATGAATACCTTTTTAAAGACTTCACTAGTTCTAACATTTGAATGGTGGCAGACGACACATTTATTTTTTTAAGTTTCCAAATACACTTGAAAGTGAGCACTATGAGTCCCACATCCATTCACACATAGAAACAACCAGCTGGAGGTGAGATGCTTCTGTGCTGTGTGCATTTCTGGGTTACAACAGCCTCCACGGCCTCCTTTGGAACCCTCTGTATCCCCTCCCTGGCCACTACAGACATAGGACTCTGCCACTCCAGAACAAGGCTTTCTGTAACACACAGGGTTTGGTAGGCAAAAGGGAGAGAGGGAGGAAGTTGCCAGATAAAATACAGAGTCTTCTTCAAACGTGAATTTTAAATTTGGTAACTACATAAAATTCGAGAAGAAGCATATCCCATAAATACTGCATTGGACATACTGATCCTAAAGAAACACTAACTATTGTTTATTTAAAATTCAACTTTAGGGTACCTGGGTGGGTAGCTCAGTCGGTTAAGTGTTGGACTCTTGATTTTGGCTCAGGTCACGATCAAGGGGTCATGAGATAGAGCCCCACATCAGGCTCCACACTCAGCAAAGGGTCTGCATAAGATTCTTTCTCCTTCTCCTTCTGCCCCTCCCCAATATGTGCGTGCTCACTCTCGTTCTCTCTCACATAAATAAATAAAATAAATCTTTAAAAAATTAAAGTTAAAATTAAAAACTCAAATTTAACTGGGTGCCCTGTATTTTTACTAGCTAAATATGGTCACCCTGGATGATATGGGGAAAAAAGAGATAATGAGGAGGTCATTCTTAACAAAGTGAGTGGTATTGAAAAAGGAGAGAAAAAGACAAAGCAACTTCCTGGTTAGTAGGTATCAGGAGATAATGAGATAAGAAAAAATAAGAACTTAGCCATAGTGATCATTTTGTTGAGACCCAGCTGGATCATGGCCAGTGAGACCTGTTGGCCACTGGAAGGCTGGATTTGACCTCCAATGGCTCAAGCTCATGCTCTTACCCTATACTCATCACAGCTGCCCCTAAGAAGAATGGGAAGAGAGGAGGAAAGAGATGAAGAAGTTGGGAGTTCTTAAGAGTAAAATTTGCCATCTTTTCAACTTTCTCTCACCTGACCCCCAAATCTCCACCCGGAAGTGTTCAATCAGTATTAAATGGATTTGTCGATGATCTAGTAAGATGCGCAGTCCCATTAGTCACCTGCCAGGATTAGGATCACGGGAGGTGGTATGAGACAGGCAGCAGGACCCAGCTGAGTTGGGACAGTACCATGAACGGTGGGAGAGAAAGAATTTGAAAGGACAAGATAACATGGTTCTAGGAAGGCACTGGACTGTTGAGAAAGGATGGCATCTCACTGTGTTTCTTGAAATTATGGTGCTCAATAAATGTCTCATCATGATAACACAGTGAAGGCCCAGAGCAGGAGCCAGCCTGGCTCTCTCTGATTTATAGCCCACGCTCTGGTCTGCGCTGGGGGAAAGGCGGGAGCACATTACTGTCCTGGTGCTCCACAAAAAGCCAACATTATTTCTATCAATATCAGTCCTCGAGGAAGAGAGTTTAGGTCAAAACCTCAAGATCCTTAGAATTCTTTACTTGATAGCAATATTTATTATGAATGTTTCTCATTGAACCTTTCTGAAAGAACCTTAATACATAGTCTCAGTGTCCTCCAATTGAGTTAATATATAAAATCATGAAAACAAGAATGTGTTGAGGGGCAATGTCTCTGGTGATAGTAACTAGGGGCAAGGCTGGCTTAAGATGGTTTCAGTGGGAAAACTGAGAAGTTCACACCCATGGGATGGACGCAAACATGTGAGAACCTTGCTCAGACCACATGCCAGATGCTATTTCCAGATTCTTCCAAGCAGATTTGTTTCACTCCAGTGGAGTCTTGAAAACATGAGCAGTGCTAACTTCAGTGCTTATTTATTCTTTATTCCCCGACACTTACGTTCCAGAACCGTAAGCAGGTCCTCGGGCTCTCTCTCTGAACACTGTTCATACATTCCTTCCTCAATCTTTCCTTAACTGAGTCATTAAAAGTCATCAACTTTGGGTACTGACTCATTAACAGCTGCTGCCCTGTTCTGTTTACAAAATAGTAATTTTGAGATCGTGGTTGTCAACCAATATTATTACTAATACAGTGCTTCCCACACACCTCATGTATCTGCCATTACAGCAAAGGCCGTGCCTCTGGAATCTGTTACTCTTAAACAATGCTTAGCATGGCGCTGGTCAGTCAGCGGGAACATGTCAAGTCTCCACTGAATGGAGAGAAACTAGATTGAGTTTCCTGGCCTCCAAACTCTCCTTGAACATGAAGCCCATCCTAGACAAGGCCATCCTTCTCAACAACAAACTTGCTCCCACATACCCAACGGACACACTTGTCCCACTTAAGGTCTATTTTGTTCCTTCACTTAATGTTACTCCTCTCTATAGTCAGCCATTTTTAGCTACTTCATTTGACTCTCCTCGGCTTATCGCCTGATGCAGACCTTGCCTTTCTCCTCCATCCCATCTGCCTCCAGTGATGCACAGCTCATAGCAGGATATGGGCCTTCCACTACCTCAGTCTCAGTGGGATGCTACTAGACACCCCCCAACACACACTCTTCCTACCACCACACGGACGGGTAAGTCAGCAAGTGTCTATACGCATGCAAGGCTCAGAATTAGGAAGTTCAGTAAGAGATGAAAAAGGAGAGAAGAAAAGTCCATAAGGATGCCTGGGTGGCTCAGTAGGTTAAGCTCTGCCTTTGGCTCGGGTCATGATCTCAGGGTCCTGGGATCGTGCGCTCCATATCAGGCTCCCTGCTGAGCAGAGAGCAGGGAGCCTGCTTTCCCCCCCTCTCTCTGCTTGCCTCTCTGCCTGCTTCTGATCTCTCTCCGTCAAATGAGTATATAAAATCTTAAGAAGAAGAAGAAGAAGAAGGGCCCATAAGAAAAAGCTAAGAGGTCTTCACTGTAGTCAACCCAAGGAGGCCCTGAAAGTACTGAAGGGGAAGAAACTGAATTCAAATGTCTCTTGAGGGGCACCTGGGTGACTTAGTCGGCTTAGTTTCTCGCTCTTGATTTCGGCTCAGGTCATGATCTCAGGGTCCTGGGATCAAACTCTGTGTGGGGCCCCCACTCAGCACAGTCTGCTTCTCCCTCTATTTTCCCCTCCTCCTGTCTGTGCATGCTCACGTGCACGCTCTCTCTCTCTATATATATACATATATGTATATATACACACATAATAAATATTTTTGAAAGTTAAAAAAATAAAAAATAAACATCTCCTGAGCTTCTGATGACTCATGGTGACAATAAATTTTAGCTAAAATAAGAAGCCAATACAGTTGTCAGTAATTATTTTTGTATTGTTAGGATATTGATATTAACCTACAATTTATTGAGCGTTTATTATACGCCAGGCAGAGAGTTAAGCAGTTTATTGGATTACCTCATTCAACTGACAGGTTCTACTCCCTACCCCACAGGTGAGGAATGTGGCACTCGAGGAGTTAACTAACAAGCCCCAGGTGACCAGCCAGTCTGGGGAACCCAGAGTTCTGGCTGCTGGGCCCACTTGCTACATTGCTAGTGCACCCTAGGCTCGTGACCTACTGGAAAGTTAACCACAGATGTCCCAAATTCTAAAGAAGTCGGTCCACTGTGTCTTAGTAAATGACACAGTGCTGTAAATCTGCCATGCAGTTCAAGATAATTCACAAGGAAATGATTCTTGAAAAATGAGCCTGGAGCGCCTGGGTGGCTCAGTCAGTTAAGCACCTGCCTTTGGCTTGGGGTCATGGATTTGAGCCCCAGGACACGGTCCTTGCTCATCGGGGAGCCTGCTTCTCCCTCTGCCTCTGCCCCTCCCCCTCACGCATGCTCTCTCGTGCTCTCTATCAAATAAATAAGATCTTTAAAAAAAGAAAAGGAAAAATTAGCCTACATGGAACACCTTTTGTAAAATGCTTCAAGCTTAAGATTTTTAGAAATGGGCATTTATCCCAAGTCTGATTAAAGGGAAACTATTGCGCCAGGTGGTTTCAGCGGGTCAGACCCTCAGTCTTCAGAGGGTCCTCACTACACATCTGCATCCCCACAAAGACCCAAGGGTTTCGGGCAACCCCCGGCTGGAGCCACAGCTTCGGGGTGCTGAGGAGCAGGTGCATGCAGAGATCAGAGCTCGCTGGAGAGCGGCCGATGATCGCTGAGCATCGGCTCAGCCGGACCTTCTTTCATACAGCCAGGCCTCCCCAGCCCAGGCCTCCCCCAGCAAGAAGAGGCCTCCCCACCACACTCAGTGCAAAACCTTCATCACCCACAGTTTATTTCCCTCCTGCCTGGTCTCAGACTTCCCCGATTTCCTTCAGCATATCCAGCACAACCTCAACTCAGAGCTGAAATGGGGCAGGGGGAGGGGGAGGGCATGGAGGAGAAAAATCAAGACCATCAATGGGAGAAGGGATAAAAAATTTAATACGGACAAGTCTGTAATGCGGAACTCCTATGTATTTATGGAGAGAATTATTTGGGAAGGTAAATGATTGCAAAATGCGTTTCCTGCCCTGTCTCTTCCCCTCCTCCTGGAAATTACGACAAGAGCTGTCTGAGGTGGCCAATCGGGTTTTCTCCCTGTCCTGCTTCCATTTCAACTGAACGGATTGATAGTAGCTCAAGGATATTTTGGCATATATATTCAATCAAGAAAACTTACTACTGAATGCACATCCTAATTTATAAGCTTCAGTAATTGCTGTGGCTGTGAGCAAAACGAATCCAAAACAATAGGATATATAAGCCCCAAATGTTACGTGTTCGCTTGCTCTGGATCAGTTACGGCCAGAAGATGAGCCGCCCTGGGAAGGCGGTGGCGACCGCTCCATCGAGCTGTGCCCACTACCTTGTAGGAGCCCAGAAACACAGCGGGTACCCGATGTCACCAGAGTAACAACACAGCTCCCCTGACCAATTCCTTCACTCTCTGGGGCAGGATCTTTTTGGCAGCAGGTAGGAAAGGAGGGGGTGGGGACCCACTCCCGGATTCTATTTAAGGACATTTGATGAAAATGGTGACTGGCCCATGACCAATTTTATTCTTAGCACTTAAATGTTAGTTAGTTAGTCAATTTGAATGTTAATTAGCCATAATGACAAGGAGTGTCTCTTTTTATGATCCTCTTAAAATGTGCCCAGGGGCTAATAAGCAATGGGCGCATCCCATAAATATAATAAGTAAATAAATTAGCATCAGTTAATTTAAATGTAAGCAAACTGCACAGCGAGGCCTTTCCTCGGCTCCTGCTCTCTCTGGCTACTTCCCTCACAGCATCCCTTCTCCTCGGCTCATCAGTTTCACGATGTCAACAGTACATGCTACAGCCGAGGAGCAAGGTCAGGTATCACTGAGTTCAGTGTAAAGCAAGTGGGCCCTTTTCAGTTTTTAGATCCGTGTTGTCCAGTAACGGGGCAGGGAGAGTAAAGGTCAAAGAAAGTGAGACTCATAAAATCCTGCCTATGGGAACCACTGTTACACGGTGGTGATTACCCCAGATGGCCGGAGCAGTCCTCAGAAAGGTGGATTTGGTTGAGTAACTACCTGGATTCTGTTTTGTTGAAAAGCGGACATGGCTGGGCAAGTGCGATCAAGTATTTCAGCCAGATTGGCTGGGTGCGTGAGTGCCTGTCTCGAGAGGACAACCGATTCCCCCACGGTCCGGCTCAGCCAGAGTTCCACGCACCGGCTCCACTCTGGATGGCAGGACATAGGCAGGAAAACCTTGCAGCCCGTAACGAATGCTTTGGTAAACCATGGCTCCAAGGGGAAAAGGACCATAGGGATTAGAGGAAGAAGGAAGATCGGCCTGGGAAAGATACTGGGTCTATCGCTACCTTCTTGACTCAGCATTGATTTCTGGATTGTCCTAGTGCACACATTAAGGAATTCATTCTACAACAGAGAAAGGCTGACCTTTGGAGTCCGGGTGGGTGTTGTCACTGGCAGGTTCGGGCAAGGGGCACCCTCCATGGGGCTGCCAGTGAGCATGGCCTAAGCCAGAGTTCTCCAGGACATGACCCCACCCAGCCACAGATGCAGATGCTCCAACAGTGCAACTTCTCTCCCCAGTCACACTCAGAGCTGCTGATCTGTGTGTCAAGGGGAGGGTTTTGGAGGGACTGGTCTCGTTGGCTGGCTGCGGTCCACTTAATGTCCCCGAGACCCCCTCTCACTGTATACACGGACTAATTTCTATGGCACAGCCCTAAACAGGAGCTGTCAGCTTCCCCTTCTGCCAGGAGCAAAGCAAGCCTGCTTAGAATGATGCCGTCCATCCCGACCCTGTTACAGGTCCTGCACCCGTCCATTATATATGTGGCCACTGGCCAAAAACAAAGTGAAAGGAGATTCATCTCTTACAAGGATTTCACTCACAATCCTCATCTCTCCAAGGCCAGCTGGGTCACTCCCCCCCCCATCCCTACTAGGCTGCTGACCATCAGGTTCAGCTGGTGCCTGCCAGACGTCCCCAGCCCCTCTGCTCCAAGGCACCTAATCGAGGGGAAAGCTGGCCCCGATGTGATCGGCAGCACTGTCCTCCAGCACGGTCCCCAGCAGCCCTCCGGTATGCAGCCTGTCCCCCATCCCAGCACCCAGGAGGAGTACGGAGACAGAGGTCATTGCCATCAGGGTGGCCTGTCCCTGGGCCGACACACCAGCTTACAATCACCTGCCGGGGGTCAGCTCCTCATTATTCTCAAAGAAAAACTCTGTCCATTTTTACTGCCCCTGGACCCAGAAAAAAATTAAACTGAAAACAGAATAGCCTTGGGCTTTTGATCTCCCAACCCCTTCAGGCTTTCATCTAAAGCTCCTCTTTATCTCTGCCATCCTTTGTGGTTCCTGATGGTATTTAAGTGAAAAAGGCTGGTCACAAAGAGTACAGTATAGAAATGGTAAGGACGGGAAAGGCGGGGTGGGGGCAGTAACCCTATAGTGGAGACATGTGACAAATCCAGCTCAGCCGGGTCCAGGGCAATAGTGACAGATCATGTTGATAGCATGTGCCTTTAGTACAGTGTGATAGAAATGGCTCTGGACTCTGTGGCCTTCTTCTCTAAAACCCATAACCCCAGTCTAATCACAAGAGAAACATCAGGCAAATCCCAATGAAAAGGCATTCTAAGAAAGAGACCACTACTCCGCACAACCGTCAAGGTCACCTGAAACAAAGAAAGCCCAAGAAACTGAGAGCCAAGTGGAGCCTAGGGAAGCACGATAATGAAATATCACGTGGTATCAGGGGTGGGATCCTAGGACCAAAAGAAAAAAAAAAAGCATTAGGTAAAAGCTAAGGGCATCTGAATAAAATGTGGACTTCAGCTAATAATGTATGAACATCAGTTTATATTACCTGCGATTTGCCAAGCACACAGTCCTTTGTTGGGAGGTTGAAGGCCTGGGAAAGCCCAAGTTGGGTCCTGGACAAATGAAATCCTGATCCACAAAGTTAAAAAGCCCTGTTCTGGAAGCCGCAGGGGTCGGGGAGTGGGGTGGGCAAGAAGCACCGAGGACCCCAACTTGGGAGCAGGAGGGGAGGATAAGAGGCGAGTCCCTGAGTCCCACACTGGCTGGCTGGAAAGGAGATTCCGGCCTCCCATGACCGGCCCTGGCACGTTCAGACCTGCTGGAGGGATGGGAAGCGGTCTGAGGTTATTTAAAAATGTCTGGAGTGGGGGGGCGCCTGGTGCACTCAGTCAGTCCAGCATCTGGCTCTTGATTTCGGCTCACATCATCATCTCAGGGAAGTAAGATCAAGCTGGCAGAGGGCTCTGCGCTAGGCAGGGACTCTGCTTGAAATTCTTCCCCTCTGCCCCCTCCCCGCCCCCACCACTTGCTCACTCTCTAAGTAACAAAAACAACAACAAAAAATACAACTGCCTGCCCCAAGTCAAGGCAACCAGGAGTCTCAGCTGAGGGGCGGGGGGTGTCATGGAAGGCAGATCCTAGGAAGACAGAGAGGGAGGTCGCCCTTGCCAGCCCCAGAGCAGGGCTCTAATATAATCACCCCAGTTCAGCCCCCAAGCCGACACAGTCTATTAGATGAGCATTAACATTTTAAAATGCATGCGGAATCCTACGGCTTGGCCGACACCGCATAAACACCCAGAATTAGTAATAAAGTGATAGAGAATCATATTAACTAAGGCTAATTAGGATGAAGGTCAGTCTGGTTATGGAGAGGTCTCAAGCAGTTCTTCCCCTCTCTAGGACTGAGTGAGACCAGAGCGGACTCTGAGGACGGCTTTCCTGACAAGGTGGGAATCATGGGAGCTGCTGGAGTACAAATTACCTAGAAATTTATACAGTAACCACTGCCTCCCTGAATTGCTCACTGGGTGCCAGGCAGCACTGAAAGCCACCCAGTGAATGTCCTTTCCTTTAACCTTCCTAAAGACTCTATCCTTACATTCATTTTACAAATGAGGAAATAGAGCCATCTGACTTTTCCAAGATTGCTCTAGCAGTGAAAAGCCACTTTTCCAAGACTGCTCTAGTAGGGAAACAGTCACAGAAATGGAGAGCCCCATATTCCGAGTTAGGCACTATGCTCCACTGACTTTGTGTCAGCCTCAGTTCTGGAAAGTGGGTTCCTAGGGGCGGGTTCAAATACAGTGAACTAATTAATAAGACCACTGTCGTTAAGCAAAAAGGTGCTCTTCAAATACTGGTAATATAAGCGTGGTGAGTGAAAAATCCCATCACAGCAGAGCGGTCACTATGCGCTGGACTCTGCGGTCAGACAGACCAGGTTCGATTCCCAGCTCCACCACTCAAAAGCTGTGTGACCTTGAGTAAGTTACTTAACCTCTCTGAGTGTCCCTTGCCTCGCCTGCACAAAGGGATTTCAACATTACCTCCCCATAGAACTGTCATGAGAATTAAATAGGCTCTTGTAATATGAAGTGCCTGACAGACACTGTTTCTGTCACATTGTAAACACCCGCACCAAGATTCTTTTTTTAGAAGACACGTAACACAAAGCTAAACTATAATCCAATCTCACTTCCTCATAAATCCTATAAAGTCCGTTTTCTTTGAAAGTCCAGCTTAAAACCCTAATTACCACCTATAAACAGGGGTACTTCTGGTGTGCCTCTGCAGCAAAATTAATTCTCTGTGTGCCTCTTTGCTTCCACAACTTAATTGACGCATGCATTAAAACATGTGGTGATTAGCTCTTCTGGGTCTGCCTCTCCAGCTTGACTGTGTGGTTTTTAGGACAACATTATGTCTCTGCTTCCCTGAGACACAGAACAGTGTCTAGCACTTGGAAAATACACACACACACACACACACACACATCTTCCATCACTGAATTCTGCCTCTTGGGGTGCTAAGCAAACCCTATATCAAAAACATCCTATAGGGGCACCTGGGTGGCTCAGTGGTTTAAGCTGCTGCCTTCGGCTCAGGTCATGATCTCAGGGTCCTGGGATCGGGTCCCGCATCGGGCTCTCTGCTCGGCAGAGAGCCTGCTTCCCTCTCTCTCTCTCTGCCTGTCTCTCCATCTACTTGTGATTTCTCTCTGTCAAATAAATAAATAAAATCTTTAAAAAAAAAAACATCCTATATATATCCCAACTAAAACCTAATTTCTAAAATAACATCTTGCATTTTGTAAGTACTCTCCCAATATACAATAATAATACTATGCTTTAGTTTGCAGTGTCTTGGAAGCTCAAAGACGGGATAAGTCAAAGCTGACACTCTATTTCCAAGTACAAAATGCTGGGATTGAAATAAGCTGGATTTCGTTGTGAGGATCTCCCAGAAGAACAGCCCCAACCCTGACTTTTGAAAGCTAAAGAGCTAACCAAACCACATGCCAGTATGTGGACAAGAGCAAAGATTCATCACAGTCAATATATTATTGCTGTTGGTTGCAACATGGGTTTTTCTTTCATTCCTTTTTATTTATGTCTCTGGCTATCTTGGCATTATAAGCAGCAAAGCTCAGAGGCCAGGATAAGAAGGATGCCTGATTGCACAAACAACATGTCCAGTGAGGAATTCATTTGCCTGAAATAAAATGAAAAATGTTGACACAGTTCAAGGTTGTAGTCACCCACATGGTGAGAACAGAGCCTGAAATTATAGGGCCATGAGTATCAGGGAGAGGAGACCTTTCATGCTGATTCCTCGGAGATGAATTGAAGTTATGATCCCAGGCAGCGTTTGTGCAACACTTGGCTGTTGCCCTATCTGTCAAATTTCCATCGTGAGTCTGCCGTGCCCACTATAATTTTAGGTTTGATAGTGTGGCTGACAGTCTACTATGCTCAATGCATTTATTTTTTAAACTTTAACTTTCAAAGAAAAAGCCTTTCTCTTCTCTTCTATTCATCATATCTATGTTGCAAACATGGAGTTTTAGAGTTTATTTGTTTTTTTCCCAATTTCAGTGGGGTAGAATGGACCCACCCCATATAGCTTGGCCACAAGGCTGGCCCAGGAGGAAGGCATAGGTGAAGCTGCTACATTTGACAAGTTTTAAGCTGCTCGTTGGAGATGGACCTGCCTGTCTGTTTTCCCAGTAAGACAGAAACCTCCCAACAGAGAGACCACCCTGCTTTCTATTCCAGACCTAAGGTTCTCATGATCTAGTCACTGGGTACCCTTTACAATGGCTTTGTGAAGCAGAAGAACACTGTTTCCAGAACCTTCTCTGAAGTCAGCAACCATGCCTGCCCTCCTAGGTCCACTCTGTTTCTCGCTCCACCTCATTGCTCTCAAAAAGACTACCTCCTCTGGAACACATGGAACAATCAGGAACGCCTGGAGGATGGGCCTTATCTTTTAAAATAAATATTTTTATTTATTTGACTAGGAGAGAGAGTGCACAAGCAGGGGGAGTGGCAGGCAGAGGGAGAAGCAGGATTCCCACTTAGCAAGGAGCCTGATGCAGGGCTCCATCCCAGGAATCTGGGATCATGATGCGCTGAAGGCAGATGCTTAACTGACTGAACCACCCAGGCTAAAGATGAGTCTTTCAATGTCTTTTTTCCTTTCAGTGATAGCTGAGAGCATAAGCCCCCAAAAGGGCAGAGTTATTTAATCACAAGGCAAGAAAGGGTTTCAGATAGCCCCCTGCCTCTATTTTGTGTTACTTCTGTCTATAAGGTCAAGAATAAGAAAGAATAAGAAACAAACAAACAATGAATGCTTGGCCAACTAGTGCTGTTATGTTCACCAGGTTTGGGTCCCAAGAAAAGTTCTGGAGCAGGAGTTTCAATTCTTGGAGAAGACACAGCTTCTCGAAGAGTAAATCCAACCAAGAAAAGAAACTGCGAATGCCACAGTTAAATTCTAATAAGTTGGTATCTCTGGTACTGCCTTTTAATATGGTCACGTGACCTATCATCCACACTTTTGAGAATAAAAGGATATATACTGAATGATTACACTGGGAAACCAGATATAAACTGCCCCGTAAAAACTGGCATAAATTATCCAAACCATATGAATGGTCACTCTCGCTAACTATGTATCAAATTGCACTGCTTTATGATAAATTATAGGTCTAAATGCTTACAATAGACTGAAAGAAAAAAATAAAACAACATAAAAGACACAGAATGGCAGCATAAAGTTGGAAATGTCATTTAGGACTCTGGAGATGTCCTAGTTTCAAACTCCTAGAAATATTGCCTAATTAATGGGATCCAGTATGTACTAAAATATCTTATGAAAGACACTAATATTCATCCCTATGCAATTTCTGTTTCTTGGTTATGGATGTTACAAAAAGGTCTAGCACATTTGTCATCTCCCTTACCAAATGAAGCTTTTATAATTTCATTCCATGAAATGTTCTTCTTCTTCCTTCTCCCCATGAAAAATATTTCTATGCAGTGTCTATCCCCGTACTGACTTGCCCACTCGGTCAAAAACAGAGTAATGCGGTGACAAAGAAAACATGAATGAATTTCTCTCTTTAAATGATCACCGTTGGACCCAAACAAAATAAAATAAAGACAAAGTATACAACAAAACAGAGAACATAAAGACCTGGGAAGCCCCACGTGGGCCTTTAGTACAGGCTTCGGGGAGGATTTCCACTGGTGTGTGCTTTTCTATTGCACTGTGTTCTCAAGAGCGGAGCCCCCCTCCTTTGGGTGCATTCAGCGGACCCCGAGCTCCCTTCCACTGGCCACTCTGCCCACCATCCTGGAGCCCTCAGTCATCAGCTGGTTCTAGCTGGCTCAGGTGGGGAGCCCCTGAAGAAACCCTTTTAATCAGGACCAAAGCACTGTAGGCAATGCTGTGCGTATGTGAATGAACCCACACTGTGGGACCATGTGCAACTCACTTTTGGGTTCACCTCAGCAAATGGCTGATGCACAGGAGATATTTTACAGGCCAACCATTTGCTTAAGTAGACACTTACAAATAATGATACAATTCTCCAGTTAGGATGACCTGCCACCCTGCTTTACAAAAGAACAGGTGAAAGCTGGCAGAGGAGATCTTCTTTGTCCCGGATCTGTTACAACGCCTTCTTTGGTGAAACTGAAGTTGGTTCTAGGTGGTCCACTCACCTTTCTTGTACCGGATGCTGATTTGCCTGGCCTCTGCCTGGGGCAAAACAGACAGGCCCTCCTATAAGGGCTCTGACATCAATCTCAGAGAATTCTGGGTCCTTCTATTTACAAAGCTTTAATGTTCAAGCTCTGAGTACAGAGTCTTAGCTGGTTTTATTTCTTTATTGGTTCCTATTTTCTACCCCGTGTGTTCTGTTACAATGTTCTACGGCAGAACAGAGATGTGGTGGAACTCTGTATGGGATGCTTTAAAAAGGCATTTACTGCCTCTCCTCTGGACGAGGCTCCTTCCAGTTTCTCTTGGTGAGTTCTCTTTGTGTGCACTATTTTTTGTGTATTTTCTCTCTCTCCCTCACAAGCATGCACGCACGTGCACACACACACACACACACACACACACGCCCATGGCAGCAGACTTTCTCCATAATCATCTGACAGTGCGACAGTCAGAATGATTCCACAGACAAGTAGCATACAACTGGCCTATTTTCAGAATTACCTAGTGTATTAAAAATACAAACTTGCGGGGCACCAGTGTGGCTCAGCTGGTTAAGCGACTGCCTTCGGCTCAGGTCATGATCCCAGAGTCCCGGGATCAAGTCCCACATCAGGCTCCCAGCTCCAGGGGAAGTCTGCTTTCCCTCTGACCTCCCCTCTCATGCTCTCTCACTCTGTCTCTCTCTCTCTCTCTCAAATAAATAAAATTTTAAGAAAACAAAAAACAAAAAACTTCTAGGCCCCATCTCCCTCCTGAATCAGAAATTCCACAGAGGTGACCCTGGATTCTAGCTTTTACCAAGCTCCTTGGGGCATTCTGATGATCAACTATATTTGAAAATCAGCTATAAAATACCAGAATTTTCATTGAAGAAGTTAACACTTTTGTAGAAAAAGTCTCTCACACTATGCAGGAATCACTGACTTAAAGTCACTTCCCAAGTTACATTAATGGAAATTTTGCTATCTACTCTATCAAGCCTACCACATATGGAAAACATTTTTGCATTAGAAAGTGCCTAAAATACACTGGACATATTTTTGGTAATGTGTCATACTATCAAAAAAAGAATGAGACAATCTTTATAATCTATGATCTAATCATATCCAGGAGGGAACTCTGTTGGTACAAAAGAGCATGAAAGTCAACAGAAGTAAAATAAAGAAGTTTCTAGATTAAAACACCTGAAGCCACAATGATTCTGACCCATGAGTATCATATCAGTTCCGTGAGGTAAGGTCAAGAGCACTGCAGTTCTCACGCCTCCAGACTAAATCATCCTGACAAGCATGGCGAATGGTCTGTTCCGGGACAGGGAAGACGAAGAACTGTAAGCTCCCGAGTGGGAGAGGTGCCCCCAGGAAATCTGAGTCACCCCAAAATCAGGAGGTGGGGTCTCCTCCTCCCTTTACAAAGACTCTGGCTAAGCCCACCGTTAGCCTGAGGCAAGATCAGTGATCTACTAACAACTCCAAATAACCAGATTGGAGATTTTTTGGCAGATACCCCTCCATTTTTGAAAATGAGAAAAGGCAAGGAAATCGTCAGCTTGACTCTGGAACATACTGGGGTGGGGGGGTAGTTTGGGGGTGCCTGGAAAAGGAAGCGAAAATCATAGAAACCATCCCTGATCACCAAGAAGAACTTTGTGAATCCTTCCAGCTGTGCCAGCCCAACCTCATTTCACACTTTGACAGGTTATTAGATAAGGAGACAGAGTTTAACACACCTTCAGCAGGAATTTGCAAGAATCTCCCAAAATACCCTTGCATGTTACATAAAGAAATATAGGTTCGATGGCAGCAGTAAAATAGGTTGGAAAATGGTTAAATGATCATAACTAAATGCATCTATGTCTTTTGTGATATGTACTCTAGGATATGGTCCTTGGTTCACTCAAGTTCAACAAATGTATCAATGACATGGTAAAAAGACTACAGAAATTCTTGTCAGCACTGAAGGCTGCATTACATAAGGAGGTAGCCAAGTGAGATGAATGGCAGAGCCAAGATCCAAAGTGGTCTCATAAGAATGAAATCCAACTGGATGAAATTGAGGTAAGTGTAGTTCAAGCAGTTGGTCCTATTGGATCAGCCACGCAGCGAAATCAGCAGGAAACATTCATTCTGATGGCAATTAGTATGAAAAGGGACTTGGGGACTTTGCTGGACACCAAATGGAAAATGAGTTATCAATGTGATTAGGCCATCAAAAGAGCTTCATGCTTCATGCTACAAGCTTCATGAATAGCATTTGGGTTTTCAGAATGATAATGGCGGTCATCCGGGAATCCCATCTTCAAAGGGATGTGGATGCTAGTTTCTTCTATAGAAAGCTCTCATACCGCTTACCTCTACCAACTCACATATGCTTAGCTCCTGGCTAACTCTTCTTTCAGCTCTCAATGCAGATGGCACAGGAAGTTGTTCCTGACCCCAGGGTTAAGTGAGGCACCCTTTCTCTGGGCATCTGTGGCATTAACAGCCATCAAATCACTTCTGACACTTATCTTGTTCTGTTTTTAAACTATTTCTGCCTCTACTCTGTGAACAGCTTGCTGTGTTCATCATTATATCCACAGGTTCACAAACGTCTCTTACCAGATGCTTTTATTGAATGAATGAGTAAGATAGTTCAGAGAGTAATCAGGGCAGTAGAAGAACACAAAAACATATCACAAATGCAGTGGAAGAAACTAGATTCTTACCTGGGAGAAAGGAAGACACATGGGAGGAACATGGAGACAGTCTTCAATTATGCATAGGTCCAAAGGGGAGTGCCTCAACTTACTCTTTATGGCATCAAGGGTGGAAATTCCAAGGAGACCTATTTTACCATAGTTCAGGAAATGACTTCCCAATGGGACTACCATTAATGGTGTAAGTCCCCAAGACAGAAAACAAGTTCACAAGCTATTGGCACACGGTGGCACAGACTGTCTGGATACATGGCAGAAATGCCATAAAGGGATTCTAGCCCAGGATGGGAGGTGTAACTAAATGCTAAGATTCCCTAGGACCCCATGGTTCTATGATCAAGTCACAGAAATACATTCATCAATAACTCAGACTATCTTCTTCTGTGGAATCATCTATTAGGGGTAAAAAGTCCACCCAAAAGAAATTGCATTCTTAGAAATATCAGTAAATTGGAAATTCAATTGTGTTTTGCCTTGATGTCATCTATGCTAGGAAACTGGGTAAACTTTTATAAGGAGCATCAAAACTCCAAGCCTATTTCTTTCTCTGTGCAATGGAATACTAGGCTGAATCAAATGATTCTGAATACTCTTCTAGATATATAATCTATTTTATACCGTGCAATACCTTTAATGACCTACCCTAGGAGAAGAAGCTGTTTTTCAGAGGCTATCCATTGCACTACATGCATTATAAACTAACTCTCTCAGTGGCCAAATCCACTGAGTTAGAACATCCAGTAATTCAGTGTCAAGATGACTAGATTAATAGCTAGATGCTGAATTAGATTAAAAAAAAAATTCTCCCCCACATTAGATCAGATGGACTTCTAGGCCCTTGATTACTGTTGAAGGGAGTCCTGCTGTCTGAATTTCCAGAATTACTACTACAAATGATGGGCATTAATGTGCTGCCGTCTCCTTCTGGAGAGGCCCAGCTCAATCAGGACTCATAAACACTGGAATTCTTTGCCTTGACATTGGAAAAGTACAGACCAGGCTTTGGATGTTTTCACTTAACACTGCACTTAGGAAAAGATCTCAGTTCATCTCTAGCATCAAATCTTCTGACATCAATTGTAGGAGAGGCCATCTCGTCCATGGACACAGTTCCTTTCAGATCAGGGCAACATCACAATCAACTTTGTCGGCACTGATCAATATTTAGCAATCTCTACTCAATTCACATCTTGGCCTGGATTGTATTTTTTTTTTTTAACCAAACACATGGGCTGTCTGAGGGAGTGCCTTCTGATGGCCTGGTCTGCTCTCATCAGATAATTACAATATTAGGGAGAGAACACAGCAGAAGACACAGTACAGGCCTCTCCATCACAGCCTATGAAAGCTCTGAAAGGGCCCACTGGTGTGGGTCTGTGGTTGCATACAGGCACTAAAATAGTTTTTAACTCACTGCAAGTAAAAAATATATTACCTTCGTTCTTCCAGTTTTCACTGGCTCAACTATAATTGCGAATTCCAGGGTAAACAGCTCGCATCTATCTTAGGTATTTATCTGATTTTTTATAAAATCAAGATGGTTCTTTCTTTGGAAAGAACCAAGATGCCCTTCAACAGACGAATGGATAAGGAAGATGTGGTCCATATACACTATGGAGTATTATGCCTCCATCAGAAAGGATGAATACCCAACTTTTGTAGCAACATGGACGGGACTGGAAGAGATTATGCTGAGTGAAATAAGCCAAGCAGAGAGAGTCAATTATCATATGGTTTCACTTATTTGTGGAGCATAACAAATAGCATGGAGGACATGGGGAGTTAGAGAGGAGAAGGGAGTTGGGGGAAATTGGAAAAGGAGGTGAATCATGAGAGACTATGGACTCTGAAAAACAATCTGAGTGGTTTGAAGTGGCAGGGGGGGTGGGAGGTTGGGGTGCCAGGTGGTGGGTATTATAGAGGGCACAGATTGCATGGAGCACTGGGTGTGGTTCAAAAATAATGAATACTGTTATGCTGAAAATAAATAAATTTAATTTTAAAATAAATAAATAAATAAATAAACTGAATTTTTAAAAAAGGACCTTCTTGTGCAAGTCGGTGCCCCTTCTCTAGAGGCAGTACATATTCAGTGACTGTGCAACTGGTGGACATACGGAAGACAGATTGAGTCTACTTGCCTTAATCCAGGACACTGAAAGACCTTCCTAGCTGCAGAGTTCCTCACTGGCCAGCTGCAACCTCTGTGATAACCGTGTCACATCCAACTCTACCCTGTGCCTGATTCGGCTTCCCCCATCCCCAAGGACATGCTACAGTAAACATCCTGCAGCAAACCCTCATTTCAGAGATAACCCAACCCATGCCTGGTGCTTGTCTAAGGTCACACAGCTAATCAGTGGTAAACCCAGGCAATCCGGCTTCAGAATCCATGTCCTTAGCCACAAAGCTATTGCACTTCTTTACAAGGAGGCTTCATTTAATGTCTGCATCTCCCTTAACAGCCTGGAGCAGTACTTCCCTAGTTGAAGGATCACTAATAATCCTCAGCTATTCTAGATACACATCAACAAATGTGACCCTGTGCAAGTAAATTCAGTAAATGCCGAAAATTCCATCCCTGATGAGATAGTCTCCAGGCACCTTAATATTTCAACACGACTGGTAAGTTATGCAATAAAGAAGTCTATTTATACGAAATTGGAAATGTGGTTTCCAACCCAAGCACTCTTTGTGTGTGTGTGTGAGAGAGAGAGAGAGAGAGAGGGAGAGAGAGAGAGAGAAACATCTATTAGTACCAATCTGCTAGTGTCCCTCAGAACCGGTTTAGGAAATGCTAGTCTGGAGAAACCTTCACCACTTCCAAGGCCTTCTCCCTCCCCTTTTAAAACTCTTTGATGTCTGACTGCTTCTGAGAAGCTATCTCAGACAGACTGGACTGAAGTGTTTCTAACAACTTTATCCTATTCTGTGCAAAACTTCCTATTCTGTCTTAAGAAAGCCCTTTACTTTACATGCATAAGATGATGAGTAACATCTGCACAGTTTGCAAATATGTTATCCTTCTACTCAGTGGCCATTCAGTGGGAGAGGGCTGGCTTCTCAATTCAGCTCTAACACTGTGAGAATTTAAAAACCTAACTGAAGCTTACTGGGCATCTTTTTGTCTCTTCTCTGGAGAGGGGACAGGTCTAGATTTTTGAAATGCAAGAGCCCTTCCAATGTTAATTTTATAGGATTCTACCACCTTCTGATTTCCTGCATACTGTAGTGGTTGAGTCGGTGGGTTCTAAAATCATACACACACACACACACACACACACACACACATTCATTATCCTCTTCACCCAATCTCTGTGCTCTATATGCCCTTATGTTGTGGGAAACAAAGGCAGAAGAGAAATTACCTTTCCTTACTACCTACAGCCTATTAACAAGTCTTTGAAATAGGCAGAACGACATACATCTAGGGACTCAACTGCCTCAATGCTGACACTTTGCTAAGGGCAAAAGGCAATCCTAGTCCTAGCCTGACAGCCCACCCTCCCCACCCCAGGATCCTGTAAACCTACTCTAACATAAAAAAATTCCTTTGGAAATTCCCTTTATCTCTAAACCCCCAAGATAAGTGTTGTCCATCATCCCCCAAGCATATGGCCCACTGATATACATCTGAAGGGTCTCATGACTAAGATTTTATTAGACAGTATTAAAAGACCTTTTCCCCAACAATAGCTAGTCCCCTCCACATCCCTTGTTTCCAAAATTCCTTAGAGACTTAGGCTCTCCCTAACTGCCTCCCAACTTGGAAGTACATAATGGGCCACTCCATTGACCCCAGTGCAGCTCTTTCTGTCCAGGGGTCCCATCCCTGTGCTTTAATAAAACCACATTTTTGCACCAAAGACATCTCAAGAATTCTTTCTTGGCCATTGGCTTTGAACGCTAATGTCTTTCCTACATCACTGAGACATTTATTTTGCCCTGAAAATATGAGTTTCCTCCTGAGTGAAGTCACATTAGTACATACCACAGAGCTGTCGTGAGGACTAACAGAGGCGGTGGGTGTGAAATGTTACACCTTTTCAAGCACATGTTACGCACTCAGCAATACCGGCCATTTTCTTGTCACTGATGTCAGTTGTGATCATGGACATGGGACATTGTGGTGATGGTGATAGTCAGGAGAGGAGGTGGAATGACATAAAAAAATAAATAAATAAGAATAAGTACACTGTGCATTTGTCCCGGATTTCAGGTGTGTGGATGACTAAGACCAATCGGCCAGAGTAAGCGAGGAGAGCACGGCCGCCCATAATGCATCAGTAAGTGTGCCTGGGCTTGGGAGGACGCCGCCATGTTGCCGAGAAGCCTGGCTAGGCTGTCCTACCCCTGCCCAGTCTGCCTTCCACATTCAAGCCAGACTTGAAAACCACCCAGGGACGATTACATTATCGTTAAAAAATGCCACATGTTGAGACTAACTGTGAACCATACATGCTTCAGGTTAAAGAGAAGTGAAACTCAAATAAGGAGCTTTTCAAAAGGACTCAGAAAGATGGCTCTCATAAACAGAATGATAGTCCGACTTAATGAAGAAAAACAACCGTTCCCATCTCTACTGCGGACCACGCAAGAACAAATGGGCAGAAATCACTTGCAGATAAAATTAGATTGACTACACGGAGAAGCATTTGAGCTCTAAGAACTGGTCAGCACCAGCCTATTTGACAAAGGGATTCACAGCGACCTCTACTCGGATTCACAAATGTCAGGGGGGATACCCATCTGTTTGGATGGTTAAGGGGAAGATTATCTACAGTCACGGGGAAGCAAGCCAAGCAATTCTTTGCAATCCCAAGCTTTGATGATGATACAACCATAACATGCTAAATGGTGCTGTTCCCAGCATGGGGCTGCTGACAAGGGAATTTCTCAAGGGATTCCTCGGGCCAGAATCTGCCTTTAAAGGCCCACGTATAAGTCAACCAGGGGTGGGTATGTATCCAAAGAGCAATAACAACCCTCTCTAATTAGACACAATCTCCTAAGGGAGGCATCCACAGAGCGGTGAGACTGGCACTAGTAAATTAAATTTTTAAAATCCTGTCGCAATCACTCCCCTGATGTGCCCCTTCCTTAGGCCTCACACTCGGTTATTTTTTATTTATTGTAATTACTTTAGTAATAAGATTTGTTTTCTTGTTATTATATATATTACCGTGCAGAGTAAGAAAAAAAACAATAGCCAAAAAGAGTTATGTTTCTTATTTATCTCCTTGGCCGTTATTGGGCCAGGGGGAAGGGTGGGGAGCAGGGAGAAGCTGTAAATAGAAAAGAAAGTGTTTCCTACGGAGTGAAGATGTATAGGAGCATATTTGCAAGAAGGAAGCAGGGCAATGAAGAAGAAGGCTAATAATTCAGAAGGGCTAGGTGGCTCAGAGAGATAAATAACTGAGGAAAAGACACCATGGAAGTCGGGCCAGGGAGGGTGGCTCCACATTGCCAAGGCTAATGCGATGCGTCGTCCGACTTTCCTGTTTATAAACGAGGGCCTGCAGGCAGAAGGACCCAGAACTGGAGAGCCTGTGGCCCCAGACTGTTCCCCAGGGCAGCCTGACAGGTGCAATTCCTTCTGGTTCCTGATGGGGCGCACTTTCCTAGGAATCAGGGCTCCCAGGGATAGATGGGGGCGGGGGGCCATAAGGCTGTGATACCCAGGCTAGGTACACCAGGGAGTCTCTCTGCAGGCTGAGAAGACCCGTCCCACCAACCACAAACACTGTTCATGACAGATACCCTGAAACACTATGTGAGATGTCCTGAAGCTGACTGTAGGCAGGCTTCTAAAAGGCAAGAAGCCAGGCTTTCGTCCATTCCAATGGGACAACTAGATCTATTTAAAGGGCGAGCATGAGGAGGGGAGCCTGGGTGGCTCAGCTGCTTAGGCAGCTTACTCTTGGTTTCAGATCAGGTCATGATCTCATGGGTAGTGAGTCTGAGCCCCCCATCCAGGCACAGAGGATTCTGAGATCATCTGCGGAGTCTGTTTGAGGATTTGTTCCCTCTGCCCTTCCCCTGACTCATGCCCACTCTTTCTCTCTCTGGAATAAATATATAAATCTTAAAAAAAAGAGTAAGCATGAGGAGGGGAAAAGGCACTGGCTGGATTCTTCCAATTCCAAGCTTTCTCTACTGCTATATATTTTATAAAATTTATTCAGTCCTACACCTTCTCCATAATTTTAAAATCACAATCACAAGGACAAGCAAAGCTTTAGTAAAATATTATATATTTAAAATACATATATTATATTAAGATGAATATTATATATACTATATAGTATGATAAGTTATATATATTATGTATAAAATAAAGAAGTCTTTTTCACCTTTTTCATCTTTGACCTTGTCCCTCCCTCTGCAGAATTTCTATCCCACTGCCATATCTTATCTTGGATCTCTTTGAGAAAATGAAAAATGGAAGTAGGAAATCATTAAGCCTATTTGTCTCAACTACTGAGAAGAGCTTTGCATGGCTCACATGAAATCCAAGCATCAGAATACAACCGGAGGGACCTTTACTTTTGTATTTTCAGACAGTTTCAAGTACTACGTATTTGATCGTGACACTAATCAAGGGAGGCACCATGGTTAGGGCTTACTGACCTTTTAGTAAGTTGAAGAAATAAGAGTGCAGAGGTTAAGTGATTTGTCCAAAGCCACATGGGTGGAAAGAGGCTAACCCTGACCAAAGCCTGGGCCTTCTGATTGCCCAGGAGGAATTCCTTATACTGAATCATGATCACAATCATCCCAGATGAAGCAAAATAAAGAAAGTCAGCAAAACCAGGAAAAGCACAAATCGTTTCCTTTGAGAAAGGCAATGAGATCTTATTAAGATCTGATAACAAGGGGATTGGATCTCCTCTTACTTCCCCAAAGCAGAGCACCCCAAGAGTAAATGGCAGAAGGAACAGTACACACAGTATTAGAGGCGGGGGTGGGGGGGCTAGTCAGAGCTGTGCCTCCTATTCTCCAGATAGAGACTCTCATGTGTTTCAGGGAGCATGGAACATACATCACTAAGTACACGGTAGATGTGATGGGAATTGAGAAATAATACATCTGTATTATCCCCAAGGGATTGCTTTATAAAGACTTCTAAGTGTATGTTGAAAGAAAGTGTCAGGCAAGGGACACTGGGAAGAGAGAAGTCTGAAGGGGAAACTGAGAAGGAAGAATGGATGTTTGTCTACCTCCCTCCCGGCCTGCATCCCGGTCCCATTTCTTCCTCCGGGGAAGGAATACAGAAATACCAGAGGGCAGACAGAGATCCGAAGAGGCCCAGCCAATGAGGGAGCACAGCATTTAACAAACAAGCACATTTCCCCAAGAGCCTCAGCCCCAACTTGATCAATGATTCTGCAACATTGAATCATTTTTAATTTAATGCTTCTGGGAAGTGAGGGGGGGTGGAAGCCCATCAACTACAGGCACAGTTGGCAAGAGCTGGGTATTAGCATTTGGCAGCATTTATTATTGCTGTTTATGATGGCATAAATTAGGTTTATGCTGATATAATTAATAACCCTAAATTTAGGAATAATAAATAGTAATATTTGTTCAGAACCGCAATGTCTGAGAAAGGCAAATGGAGTACTCAAGCTCCTGACTCCCCTCTGTATGTAGGAACGGGTGTGGGCAAGGAAGCCCTTGGGAAAGCTCTCCCACAAAGCCCTGGCCCTAGCACCATGCATCATTGAACACTATGCAAATGACTTAGCAGCAGGACCTTAAGCATTCCCAGAGCAAATAATTTTCATGTTGATCTCTATGAACAAGTTCATCTGCAAGATTTTGTATGCCACATTTCCCTCTAGAACCAGGACCCTCAGCGATCTCTAGGTCCGCACTGCTCTGTGCTGTATGTCCAGAGCTCTGCACAACTGTGCCAAATGCCGTGTTCTTCATGGATCCCTCTCCCCCTTCCACATCCTAGAAGGAAAATCTTGGATGTCGCACAAAATCCCAGTAGACCATGATTTCAGAATTACTGACAGATTTGCAAGGGAAGAATTCAAGGCAAAAAGTCACTTCTGCAACTTCAAAAAAAAAAAAAAAAAAAACTTAAATGTGTAACTTCATTTTATAAAGTTGTAAAAAAAAAATTGGTGAGATTAAAATATTCCTATAAGTGTTCCTTTCTGTATCTAGGAGAATATCTTTTTTTATTTTTTTTAAAGATTTTATTTATTTATTTGACAGAGATAGTGAGAAAGGGAATGTAAGCCAGGGGAGTGAGAGGGGGAGAAGCAGGCTTCCTGCTGAGCAGGGAGCCTGATGCAGGGCTCAAGCCCAGGACCCCGGGATCATGATGTGAGCTGAAGACAGTTAATGACTAAACCACCCAAGTGCCCCTCCAGGAGACTATCTTAGCATCCAAAACGGACTGAGACCTCCTTGTTTCTAGTGAAGTCAGGAAGTAAAGGAAGAAAATTATAGTTCCTCAGACCAAATAATCCCCTCCAGATCAAAATAACATTTTTCCCTGTTTTCAAATATAAGCAAAGTAAAGCAAAGAGAAAGAGATTAAATGCTCTTTGCCCATCTCTCCCCAGAGATCCTTTACACAGAGACACACAAACCTGCTAGAACCAGGCCCACACTGATATTTCCATCCAAATTGCCAATCGTGTCCAGAACATTTTAATTTTCCTAAACACAACTAGAGCCAAAATAGCCAACCACTGATCATTCTGCTCTGTTACAAGCAGCGCAAACTGGCAAAACGGTCTAAATTTGAAAAGTACGTGACTGCAAGTTAACGTTCCTCTGTCAGCTCCCAGGAAGGGCCGCGGGGCTCCACAGTAACACAGTGTATGACTAGCACAGGCTAAGCTTTACTAGCTCAGAAATATGATCTCTGGCTAGCAAACATTCCACAGGGAGATTCCACGGCAGAAACTTCACATTCCCCTGGCCTAGCTGGAGGGAGAATTTGGAGTTGAAACTCTGGAATGAGAGTTTTAAGGAGAGGAATACGCTCACATCCCCTCCTGGCATTGCATCGTGACCACCAGCATCATTTGGGCAGACCACGGGGACTCTGTCACTCAGCTTCCCAGACGCCACACAGCATGGAGACCTTTGTCCTGACACCCTCTTTAGCTTGTGGCCATCCAAGCCCTCAGAGAAGGGGACACAGCGCCGTGCTGAGGAAGAGAGACAGTCAGACCTACTGGGAGGGTGTCCATGGGACAGCTAGCATCCCTCTGCCTTTACTAGTCCCCCCTGCCTTTCTCCACCCTTACTTCTCTCCTGGACCAAGGATCCCTACTCTACTACCCTCACTTTGCAGGAAACACTGCAGAACTCAGCCACAGGCACATGGAAAAGTCAATGTTTTGGAAGCCAAATATGGACAGTGAGTCCATAAAGGAATGAGTCACTCCCACCTAAGGGTATATACCCTAGGGAGGGTCCAGAGGCCCCATACTTATTAAACCCTAGGTTTTTGGAGACTGCCTGGACAATCAACCAGGCTCCCCAGTATGTGCTCAGTTGTTGTTCAAGACACTGAATGATGATTAAGACAAAGAGAAGAAAAGAAGACCAAGTAATTTTGGTGCCCACAGCTTCAACAGGAACCACCCCTCAAAGGGGTAGGATACAAATCCCCCCTTGCAATCTAGCCTATAATAAAACACTATGGGCAGTACACCAGCACCTCAGTACTAATATCTAACTAAATATATATCCAACAGTTCATTTCTCACAGAAGTGGCCCAAAGCTTTTTAGAGCCCTTGCTCTGGTCTACAATGATCTATGTGAAGTCCACACCTTAAAACACTTTAGCAAGGTGAGGTGCACCCCAGGTTAGAGTTAACAAACATCTCTGAGGCATTTACTACCTCCCAGGCTCTATGTTAAAAACACTCAAGAGGTAAGTCACCCAGATGACTGCCTCGAACTGTGGATGTGAGCAGAGCTCACAGCCAAGTGGGAAGAACACGAGCTTTGCAACCAGGCCAACCTGAATTTAATCCCGGACTCTGAAATATCAGATACGCTGCTGACCCTGTGTATGTCATCTCATCTTTTGCCTCAGTGTTCTCTTCACCTGCAAAGTGGGAGTAATTTTTTCCTAAGTATAAAAATTAAAATTAAAATCATACTTTAATTTTATCAGATTGACCCCCCCAAATTAAAAGGATTGATACAATGTAGTATTGACAAGGGTATGGGGAACAGGCACTTTCACCCACTGGTGGTAGGAATCTCTATCTACACATTTTTCTAAATAATCTGGTAATAATGTCTCAAATATAAAATATGCATAGCATCAACTCAACAGACTTGAGAATTTATCTTAAGAAAACAGCCATAGGATTTCACCAAGAGAATAACAAGAATATTCCCCTGTCTCCTGTTTATAATGGAGAATTGTTTAAAATTAATTATGTCAATACTATGACATAGCCATTTTAAAAACTAATAATGCTATTTGTATTCTTTGCCACAGGAAGATGTTCGTTTATAAACTCTACTACAAAATATATGATCTTACTTAAGACAGAAATATATTTAAAGAAATAGCTGATATTCCCGGAGTTGTCAGCTTACAAAAAAATGGCTAATGAATGTTCTCCAACTTGACAATAGCATTTACGTCTGGACAGCCTGATTCGGGAAGGGCCTCCATGTTACCAAACCCTAGAAGCGCTATGTAATTACCATAGATTATAATGTGAACAATGTCCCTTGGAGTCACGCAATGCAGCAGCCCTGAGTTTGGGTGCTTTTTAATTTCTTCCCTCAGCTTCTTCTCTACGCTGGAATTTTCTACAGTAATGATGCCTCCCCCCACTGGAAACCATAAACGAAACCATTTTATTTTTTGAAAACAAAGAAGTCACATGTAGACAGTAATCAGCCCGAGGCTAGGGCATGTCGGGAGCTCAGCTAATGGGTGCTTCGTGTGCGCTTCTCACCAGCCACCTCTGAGCGCTCTGGCCCGCCACAGGGCAGCTAAAACTGCAAATTACCCTGCTCAGACTCCCTTGCCAGTCGGCCTCCTGGTAGGTTCTGCCAACAACAGGCACTTGAGGGAGGGAAGAAGGCAGGGGAAGACAGCAAAGGACGCCGTCTCTGCTCTCCAGTCCAGTTAATGAGACCAGAGCAGCAGCTGGCATCTGGTTCAAGCCCTGCCTCTTAGGCTGCAAGACGCCCTCACAGGGGACAGCAGGGGGCAGATACGTCCCCTTGGCATTCAGACACAGGTCACTCCACACTCTTCCACCCTCTCATCTGTGTCCCCTGGGCCACTGAGGCCCTGGCCAGGTCAGACGTCTTTCTCAGCGTTCGAAATACCAAACTAGATCTACATGGCGTCCCCCCGGCCCCTGGGTTCCGGTCCCTCCATCACTTCCCCCTCCTTCCCTCACCCTGGCAGGTGGGACCTGCTTCTGCAATTATCAGTCTCTTGGCTTCTTTGGCATCCCTTTTTGAGCTTTTAGATGTCTGCCACCAGTGTGAACCAAATCTCATCTTTAGAAACATCTACCCTCTTGCTGTACCGTGGATCATTTTTATAATTAGAAAAAAAATAAAGCTATTTTTTTTTTTGCTCTCCTAATTTTCTGAGCATAACTCTGAAAGTATAACTATTATATTTCTTCTTCACTGTTCCCTTAGGAATTTCTTCTCTAAGCATGATGGCCACTTATCCCCACCCCCAGTCTTGGGCATAGGTACTTTCTTTCAGTCTCCGTAGCACAGCTCAAACAAGATGAAAAGGCTGATTAACACTTTACTAAATCATGGAACAGAAGAGGACTACTCACAGGAAATTTGGAACTGATTATTGGTGTAGCTGTTTTCATTCTCAAGTAGCCACTTAAGGGACTGATTGCTTCTTTTGGCTTCCTCCAAATGGTACATGCCATCTTTCCTCTATGACCTCTGGTTGAGACCAGAGTTTCACCAATTGCAAGCCCAGGGGAATTATCTATTTTTCTTAAAGACCCATTTTTCAGGCATCTTTTCTTGTTCCAGGACCTGTTTTCTTGTTCCAGGGAATGCTTAACAACAGGAAAAAGCAAGGCAGTCAATGACGATACTACTCCCGCTGACAGGGATGTTCACGGACACACTAGCGCAATGTATCACAGCACCAAGAGCAAGGCTGCCTTGATACACCATGATCTGAAGACCCGGCACACAGACCTCAAGGCCACTCGTGCGATCACCTGCAGGTGGGGAGGTAACCCCAGCAACATCCCATGTGGGATTTCTCACTGGTCTGTTACCAGGGAGCTCAGAGCATATCTTCCATTCTTACTCGTGCAAATTGAAAAAGATAGTAATAATAAAATTACGTACTTCCTATGGCCCATTTTTTTTTTCAAATGTAACTGCTCCATGAGATCCAAAAGTCTGAGACGCAACCACTGCTCTATGCTAGTATATTGAAGAGATGTGAAATACATTAAAAAGTGAGAGTTGAGGTCATATCAGAGGGAAGCCCTAAGCATATCAGAACAGGAGGGAATGGACATGGCCCTGCCCAAGCTGAAGTCCCCCCAAGAAGGATAATCATCAGCCCTTTGGGATCCTGAAGACTCAGCTGAATTAAAATACACTATGGAGTGGGCAGGGGAATGCAAGTTCCATGACCAAAACAAAACAAAACAAAAAAACCCTCAAAATTAGCTGGGTGTTGCCTATAGCCAAAAACTGGCAGCAACAAGAAAGGGCATATTCTCCAGTGGAGAAGGCTGGCAGGACAAGACAGCATCAAGGCCAAAGCCAAGCTGGAAATTCAGATCCCATGAAGGAAAACTGACAATGAACTGATTCATTCATCCCAGGCCCAAATTACAGAGCTGTGTGTTGGTTTGTCCCAGGCACACTGGATATGAAGGTCCAAGCCTATAAGACTAATTTCAGAGACCACCTGATGGTAGTAGCTGTGAACAGTGCTGAAGCTCTATTTGCATCTCCAGCCAAGGGTGGGAAGGGCTGGTAGACCAAAATGCACCTGGGCTTTGGAGCTAGACAGAGTGGGTTCACACCCCAGCTCTGTCACAAGCTGGCCACGTAACCTTGGGCACAGGTGTGTTTATGTGCAGGTAGTTCAATTATTCAGACAATTTCTCATGCCATTTCTGCTTTGAACTAATTTTCTAATCTGGGTAACTCATTTTTACCTCTCTGATTTCAGTTTCCTTAACATTTGAAGGACCAGGACTAAATGATACACATGAACCCTCCTAGCTAGAACACTTTTTAAAAAAATTCTAATGCCCTTAAATCCTTACATAAAAGTGGTATAGCAGAGACAGAAGTTCTGGTTTGCCTCTGTAACATGAGGTTTTTAAACTGGACCCAAGATTTCACCCCTGTGTCCTCAAGATTTTGTATCTAGGTATTAGATAGAAGACCTGCATTTTGGGGCCATAGGTACAATTACATAAGAAAATCTATGTAAAAACAAACAAACAGGTTCTTTCTTGGCCCATAAAAGTCGCTGAATGATTTTTTTTTTATATAAAGTCTGTGAGTTCTCTTATTGTAGTAAAATAAAGCCTTTACAACCCACAGTGGAGTAAAGGAATATTGGCACTAACTTTAAATGGTCCCAGATAGTTTAAATTGTCAAGATTTTTTATCTGATTTTTACAGTTTCATTTGTTTCCCCTAGAGCATTCAGCTATTACTTCTTAATACCTTGGTGCGTTTACTCAGAGTATGCCCTCTGCTCTTTATTGTTGTTTCACTCCACGATGGCCTTGGAAGAAGAAAATCGAGTTTGTAGAGTTGTATGTATCCTAAGAATCAATATACTCCGATTCTCCTGTGAATAAAACGTTGGGCTGTGTTGACTTCATAAAAATTATTTTGTCACTACATTCTACCCAACAACAAAAGTCCAAAAATTGGAAACCATGCTAGATCTCTTCAACCCCTTCTCTTACATGCCATGCCAACCTTTTGCATGTTCTGCAATCATCTGCCTTCTCCCCACTTCAGACCCTGAACAAGCCACCATTGTCACTTCCACCCTGACCCAATTTGTTGACCCCTTGGTTTTTATCCCAGGCAGCAAAGAATGACAAGAGTCAATGATCCTCCTGGATTCCTTAGAACTCAGCCCAATTCCATATAAACAACCAGGCCAGCAAGTTCAAGTAGAAGTTAGAAGTTAGCAAGATGGTAGATTGTTTCTTTGGGAACCCATCTTTATAGTTTGTTTTCCTGCTATAGACATGTGTTGCTAAGAGATCTTTGGCTTGGCAAGACCCACTAAATTTTTGCTAGAAAATCCTGGCTTTGTCTCTCTGACCACTATTATCAAAACCTCTCAGCCATTCTCAGAGGCTCTATTACCATCACCACAAAAGGAAACTATTCTACTTTTACACATTCTTGCAAACCCCACGGGGGTCCGTGAAGTATTTTGAAAGAAGAGTAGAGTCCAGTAAGTTAAGTACCATGCTTGGGTTTAGGCTCTCCAGTCTTTATGCAAAATTTGCTTCTCTGTCATTCAGACCACACACAAGGCAATTCACTAGGCTTTAAGAAGCCTAGTAGTAAAAATGCATCCAAAGAAAATCAGCAAACTGATCTTCATCAGAAACACTATCACATAAGCAACATTTAGGTAAACTATATTAAACTCAGAGCAGACTTCCCACAGGGAAGTTAAGGCATGTAAAAGGGGGATTCGATTTCCTCTGTGGGGCACCCCAAGGTAAGACTGCACAAAATGTTTGAAGTTCATAGGGCAAAGATCAGAGCACAGAGAAATACATATCCATCCAGTTACGTACAACGGAATGGTCATGCCCTAAAATGCAATGTCAGTCACAGAGAAAGTTCAAGTAGAAGTTAGAAGAGCCACACGTCTGCTAGGTTCTAAGAAGGGTTCATGAGCTGAGACTTTTAAGGCTTTAACTGTGAGCTGCTGTGTGTCCATTGTAGTCTTGTGTCTTTTGAAATTGGTGTGCTGTGACTTGTGGATTTCCGATCAGTACAATAACACTATGGTTTCCAAGTCCCTTTCACCCAAAATTGTTTGAGTGATCCAAATAATCTATGATGTGCTTTGAGCTCCATGATGAAAGATGCAATATAAAAAAAAAGGGCAATTTTAGTCATAATAAATAATGGTAATGATGATGAATGGCAGTGTCACTAAGAAGGAGCTGGCCTGCCATTAGGGAGTCCAAAACAACCAGCTGTGAGCTGAAAATGACTGTGTCCAGGCCAGGAGGATGCTCCGTGACTGAGACCACATTAACCTTTCAACCAAAGACCTGGACCAAGCCCCTGATGTCTAGGTGTGACCAGCTGTAATGGAAAAAACTACAATATTTATCCTTGAGCCTGAATTTGCCATGGGCTTAAGAGACATTTTCCCAGACAGGTCAATAGGGAGCATGTTCCCTTACTCTTCCAACAGTTGGTCGGGGGAAGAGCCAGATTACACACAGGAGTTATGACTCTAAACCTAGTACACTTTCCATTCTCTACCAGCCCCCGGACAATTCAATGGAAAGAGAGACTTCAGAAAAGAGCCAACTTGGATGAGAACATGCTGAAACGGGATCCTGTCCCTCAAGATGGCTTGCAGAGCTGTTTTCCATCCATTTAGGCTGACAGAGCTTGCTAGTGAAATCTTGGGCACCTCAAGCAGGCAGAAGTCACTCGTTAATGTCCTAGACCTGATCTCCAGAGCCAATAGCACACGGCGGGGGCCCACTGAGTTCCACTGGACCAGGAGGGAACACCGCTCTAGAGCCTTGTCCAGCTGGATGTCTCAGAGGGCTAATTGCTGCCAGAGGCTTAATTAATGCTCCTGACGGAGGGGCCTGGCCTCCTACTCCTCCCATGTGCTTGAAGACCAACCAGTGACCACTGGCAAAGACAAAGGATCCTACTCTCTGCCCATCAAGAACCTCCACCAAAAACGAGGAGACTTGCTAGAACACACGAATCCTTTACTTCTTTGCCTTTTTTATTCTTTTGCTGTATATACTGAAATTTTATTTTTAAAGTCTATAGCTTTGACTTGCTTGCATTTTGGCATAGTTTAGCATATTTTATCATTTGGAATGTACTCTGCTCCTCTTTTTCTATTTTATCATGATACTTTACATTTCTAAATTTTTTAACTGATCAGGATTCTTTTTTGTGCTTATCCTTTGAAGCTAGTCTATTCTCAGCTGTTTGACGTGTATTTCGTTTTTTTCCTTAAAGAAATTAATTACTATTTTATCTTTCTTAAAAGGGTCTCTTGTTCAGTTGAAGCCATTTTAAATTTTATCTCTTTGAAATTTTGGTTTTCTTTTGTATATTTTTTAGCAGTTCTCGTTTTATCTCGCTTCACCTTTTGCTATTGCCCTCGTTTCTTCGTCTTCTAAACTTGTGCTTTGCTTCTTTAATACTGACTTTTTAAACCGTAAATTATTTCCCATAATAGCCTCTGAAATTATTTTTCTTTCATTTTTTAATGCATCTTACGCTCTATTTTGTTACTGTGTCTATTCCCCTAGTGAGAAGAATCCTCAAGGACCACAGGAAGAGGCTCGAGTCTTCTTTCCACAGGGATTGAGAATTTGTGAAAGTTAATCCTACCAGCTCCATCCTTGGGCCACATCACCTCGGGGACCTGCTCTGGTTCTGCGCTTCGGCTCACAGCGTCTAAAAATGCTGACGTCTTCCAACAGACCTCCTAGGACACTGGACTTCCTCATTCCCTTCCTGTGTTCTGAAGGCGTGTGGGAACGCAGTGGGGAGAAGCACCACCCACCGCTTCCATGTCTCCTTCCACCAGCCCTGACCCTCTAGCCATTCCATGCCAGCCATCCCATTTGCATACAGTGACACCCTTCTTGGCACTGTATCCAGAATCCAATAAAATAAAACTCAGAATAAAGATGCCCCTGCAGTAAATATTAGTAAGGAAATGAAAGCACAGGTCTTAACTGTAAAGAAATCAGAGTTTGAGCTCTGACTTAGTCACTAACCCACCATATGACCTGGGCAATCACTTGATTATCACAGATACTGATATTCTCCTCTAAAAAAAGAAAAAGACTATTACACCAGATTATTTCTAAGGACCCCTCTGGAGTTAATTGAACCTATGCCCTTGAATTCAAGGCAAAACAAAACAAAACAAAAACAAAAACCTGACATGACCTCAGGGTGTTTGGAGAGCACGTTGTTATTTGTACCCGTTAACAGACCAGACAGCCCCCAAAATTTATTCCTGCCACAGTACCAAGGTCTCTTGAGTGACACCCACTGAGCGACACAATGCATTCCAATGGTGACGTAAATGAGGACCCAGTTGAGCTGAGCACCTGACGTACTTGCCATTGATGACACCATCTGGATTGAGCATGGGGATGATCTTGAAAATGAAGTTTTCCCGTAGGAGTCTAGCCACAGGGTCACTGCTGACCAGGAACTCCAGGGCCCCCTTCATTACCCAGCTGGCGTTGCTCTCTCCTGGATGCACTCGGGCAGTGATCAGCTGGTAGGGACGCTGCCCTGTGGAGAGAGGAACAGGAGAAACGTAAACCTAAGTCCACTGTCCATTTCCAACAAGATCATCTCCCAGGGGCCAGACTAACTCCTGACCGGCATGAAGTCCAAAATAGGCTGACCGTTTCCCATATGTATCTGATCTACACTGATCCATTTTCCATTTGCCTCTACAGTCTGCAAGACTCGAGAAAGTATAAAGTGAAAGCTCAAGGCTTTATCAAAAGCAGAAGTACTTAGCGCCATGAAAAGAAGCCAAGAAGCCGATTTTATCAAGACTACCAAAGGAACAATTAACTCTCCAGATTCCAATAGCATGATGCTGTATGTCACAGATCTGAAATTGAATCTTATCTTCATACTTAGCAGCCGTAAGATCTTAGGTGAGTAATTTGATTTCTGCAAGGTAAGTATCTCATCTGTAAAATGGGGACAGTGATACTGATCTTGTGTGGGTGTTAGAGAAACAAAAAGATGTCAATAAGGCACACGGCAAATTGCTTGGCATTCGCTACAGGTTAGTTTCTCCCACCTCAGTTATGAGGTCTGTGGGTAAGATGGCCCTTCTCATTCCCCAGTAGAAATGGGATTCAAGGGCAGCACTTGTGCTGGGAACTTTATGTCTGTAGGACACTGAACTCAAATATTGAAAAAGATTTGACAACAGTGAAGCACCTGGCATCTCAATCATGCAAAAAAAAAAAAAAAAAAAAAAAAAAAACAGGAAAACGCTCTTTGCCCAATCACAGGGAACATACATGATCTGAAGAGACCTTATGGAGACTGCATAGACAAAAAGCCCAAAGACAGGCTTGTCTTTCTTTCTTGTTGATAGAAAACATCTGGACCATTGTAATGTTGAGATGTATTCTAAGACCACATCCTGGCTCAGGTGAAAAGTGTGTTTTGATTGATTAATAGTGTCTGTCCTCTATACACTTGGGGAAGGAGGGGGGAATATGTGGCATCATACCAGAAGTTAACCACATCTGCTCTAACTCCTTGATTGTGTGTGTGTGTGTGTGTTTTCTGACTCTCTTTTCCTTTTGTATCCTCACCCAATTCCTTATGGCTCCTAAACCCACCTGAGGGACAAGAACTAAGCATTTGCCAAATATAAATATCCCAGCCATCAAGCAGCCTAAAAGTTAAAATAGTCATTTCTTGGGGCACCTGGGTGGTTCAGTGGGTTACAACCTCTGCCTTTGGCTCAGGTCATGATCTCAGGATCCTGGGATTGAGCCCCACATAGGGCTCTCTGCTCAGCAGGAAGCCTGCTTCCTCCTCTCTCTCTGCCCGCCTCTCTGTCTACTTGGGATCTCTTTCTGTCAAATAAATTAAAAAAATCTTAAAAAAAAAAAAAAGAAGAAGAAGAAGAAGGAGGAGGAGGAGGAGAGAGTCCATGATGGTTTTTCAGCAGGAGAAAGACATGTGAAAGGCCATGTTTCATAAAATCATTTTGACATTACTGCAGGTCATGTATTTGCTGAATCAGAGACAGTATGGCCTGTTGAGTACAGAACGACTTTTGGAGCCGTAATTCCAGAGGTCACATTCCAGCCCCACCATTTTCTACAGAATGAGTCATGGAAGTTTCTGACAAAATTGAGTATTAGATTGGTCATCTTGCAGGTAAGACTAATGATTTGCTAACTGAAGCTTACTAAATAAGCATATTGAGGAGGAAAAGAGATATACAGTTAGCTAGCTGAGCAGAGCAGAACCTAACTGAAGGCCAATGTGCCCCCTCCATCATTTGCTCACAATCACGTCTCACTCTCTCCAAAGCAAGTCATATTGGCACTCCGATAAAAAGCTTGTTGAGAAAGAGGCTTGATGAATTCGTACCAAATCAGCAGACTATTTTCAGTTCTATAATTCCATACCACTCTCTTTGTGGTCTTTGAACCAAGTTCATTTACAGCATATGGAACAATAATGGTAAGTACTCCCAGCCCAGCAAGAAGAAATAAAAAATAGCTTAAGCTCTTGTAAATTTCCAATACCAACTGAACACCCTCATTGTCCAGGACACTTGGCTCCCACTGCCTGTTCCCCAGTACAATTCAATGCATCAGACCATAAAGCGAACAGAGCCCTTGCAAAGAGATACCCACAGGGTGCCTTTCCTTCCAAGAATCAGATTGATAACGTGCTGTATTGTAATATACCACAAGACCTAGCAGGCTGCTCGGAGCACGATAATGGAGCAAACAGGGAAAACTGTGGATTCTCATGAAGACATAAGCAGCATGTTAGCCATTTCCAGTTAATTTTCCTCTCTTCTGTGATTTAAGACAATTTTACAGTTGTACTGGTGAGTAAACTTAGGAGACCATTCAGTGGCAGCCGCAAATGATGTTCTAGAGAACCCCTAAGAGACAATAGCTGCAAAGAGTATGCGACACACATACATGTGTTTTTTTTCTTGTTATTGACAATTTCGGTTTTAAAAACTCATTTCTGCTTAGGGTAGGGCAAAGAGGATCAGGCATCTGCATTTTTTTTTTCTCTGCAATTTATAAAATCTATTCCGGAGGTCACCAAAATCTATGGGGGAGTCATGGTTTGGCAATAGGCTAATTCTTAAAGCTCACTATTGAATTTATGTCAGTGGTAAGAACATCTGTAAAAAGAGGTTAGAATCAAGGAGGGAATTATATAATGCCTAAGAGATAGCAGGCTCGCGGCCAGTGAAAAACTGAGTCAGAATTGAAGACATATGTGATGATACACGTGTGTACCCAACTCCATAAACATCCATCCAGTTTTTCCTTTTTTCTTTCAATAATCTATATTAAATTCCTACTGGCACTCTGGAAGATTGTGGAAATTGGAGGGAAATAGCGGTTTCTGCCCTCAGGGAACTAATCATAGTCTGGTGGGAAAGAGAGGCACACAGATGATCAGGATCCAGTGGGATCAGGGACATTTCTCAAGACATTTTCAAAGCATCGTGGAAGTCTCATCACAATGTTATTTATAAAGAAGTGAGCAACTGGAAATAACTTAAATGTGCCCCCGTAAAATCTAGCTAAGGGAAGGATTCATAAACAGAGTGCAAGGCAAGTGTTAAAATGGCACCTGGATATTTCTGTTGACACTAGAAGATATCTGGGGCACTATGATAACTGACAAAATACAGGCAAGAGAGCTACATCATAGTGGATCCCATTTTTATGTAGCTGTCACATTCTCTTAAAGGTATCTATATATAGGACACATTGTGGGTGGAGGTCATTTAAATAATTTTTATGTCCTCTATATCCCTACCTAGAATGTTCTCCTCTTCAGAAAATAATAAGCATATGTCAATTTTCCCAAAGGCAAAATATTTTCAAATAGTAAACCGCAGAGGAGAAAGAGGCAAGAAATGGATTTTCACAGAAGAGGTAACATTGGATCTGGTTTGTCCAGATTGAGTGGGAGTTTTCCAGATGAAGTAAAGAAAGGAAGAAGGTGACAGAAAAAGGCTAAGTAGATGCATTTGCAAAATAACAACGTCATAGAGCACCTAATGCCTGAGAAAGAGCAAAGTGGTTTGATGTGGTTACAGTCTGAAGCTATACGGAAGGGAAAATGGGAGTAAAGCCACGAAGTGGTTTGCATCTGTGTCTGCAGACCTTTGGAACCAATGCTAAGGAGACTGGAAACCATCTTGCAAGTTGTGAAGGCCCCATGGAAAATCCTCATGCAGGGGTATGACCAAACAGCAAGTCTCACGGGAGCTAAAGACTCAGATACTGGGGGTGAGTGGTGGGAGAAATAGCCAAAAGAGGAGACTGATTTTCAAAGTTAAGGAAGACTACCTTTGCCTTAACTTTGGGAGAGTGGATAAAAACATCTTGATTGGGGTGCCTGGGTGGCTAAATCAGTTAGGTGTCTGACTTTGGCTCAGGTCATGATCTCAGTGCCCTGGAATGGAGCCCTGAGTCAGGGGTCCACGCTTGGCGGCAGGGGGAGTCCTGCTTCTCTTTCTCTTTGCCTCTACCCCTCCCCACGCTCATGCTCACCTGTACTCTCTCTCTCTCTCGCAAATAAATAAGTAAAATCTTTAAGAAAAATTTAATTAAGGCCAAGGGAGTAAGGAAGGAGCAAGGAAACAGATATGGGAAAAACTGTCAATGAAAGAAGATTCTGAAAAAAGAAAATCTGAAAATAGGTGTGGGGGGAAATTTTTATACATTATAGAATATACTGTTTCCCACCAAAGGTGGCCCACTATATACATTTTCTGCACCATGTGTTCCATCTCTTTTTAAATTAGCGTTATTTATAGTGTAATTTATATTCAATAAATTTCACCAATTTTAATTTTACAATTCAGTGAATTTTGACAAATGGATTCAGTGCTGTAAAACCACTACGATCATAATATAGAGCATTATTACCATCACAAAAATCCCCCTCATTCTGTTTTGCTGGCAACTCCCTCCCCATCCCTAGCCTACAGCAACCAGTGATCTGCTTTTCATCTCAATAGCGTTGTCTTCTCTGGAATTTCATAAGAATTGATTCATACAGCGTATAAGCTTCCTGTCTGGCTTCTTTCACTTAGCATAATGTTTGTGAGAATCCTCCACGTTGTTGTATGAATGCATCAATAATCTGTTCCTTTTGGCCACTGACCATATTCCCGTGTGCCACAAAGCAATAGATGTGCCACCACTGGTTTATCAGCTCAATATAATCAATCAAACATTGGTTTAATATTTGAGTTATTTCCAGTTTAAGGCTATTACGAACAAAGCTGTTATAATTTGCATACACATCTTCCTTTGGAGTGAATTCCTGACTATAGAATTTGTGCATCCTACAGTAAGGATAATAGGAGAGTAGGTTATTACAAGGGGCTGCCAAACTGTTTCGCAAAGAACGCAGACCATTTTGCATGCCCACCAGCAATGTCTGAGAGTTCCAGCTGATCCTCCGGTTGATCAACCCTGAACACTGTCAGGCTTTTTAATTTAGCCATTCTCATGGGGAGACAGTAGCATCTAATTGTTATTTCAATTTGCATTTCCCTGATTACTAATGATGTTAGAACTTTGTGTTGTTTTTGGTCATTTCCATACCTTCTTAAGTACCTGTTCAGATCTTTTGCCCATTTTAAAATCAGGTTGTCTTATTATTGAGTGGGACAGGTTCTTGAGATCTTCTAAATGCAATTCTCTGGCAGATATATGTTCAGTCAATACTACTCCAAGTCTTTGGCTTACCTTTTTGTTTTCTAAACTATGTATTTTAAGGCACAAAAGTTTCTTATTTGATAAAGGCAAATGTATGCACTCTTTTTCTTTTGTAATTTGGATATTTTGTGTTTCACTAAGGAATCTTTGCCGAACGCAATGTGACAATAATTTTCTTCTGCAAGAGTTAGTCTAAGTTTAACATTCAGATCAATTACATAAGGTGTTTCAAGTTAATTTTGGATTACGATATGATGTAAAGGTTGAGATTCACATTTTCCCTCCCATAAGATCCTTTAGCATTTCCTACATATTCAAGCTTATCTTCTGCAGAAAACAACAGTTTCATTTTTCCTCTCCAAACCTTAAGGCTTTTTTTTTTTTTTTTTCCAACTGGGTGGTGTTATCAACCTGACATTCCTGAAATATAATAAATTTGATTATATTATCTTTTAATGTAATCCTGGATTGGTTATTTCTTTAGAATTTTTGCATCTATGTCCCATGAGAGAGATGACCTGTAAGGACTTTCTTTTCTTGTAATGTCCTTGTCAGGCTTAGTTATCAAGCTTATGAAGAGTTGGAAAGCACTGCCTCTTTTTCTTTTCTGTGTAAGATTTTTGAAGATTGGAAATACTTCTTCTTTAAATTTTATGGTAAAATTTCTTAGGGAAGTCAGGTAAGCCTAGAATTTTCTTTTTCAGAAGATTGTAATAACGACCCAATTTCTATAATCACAAATCTAACTTACTTTATTTTGTTCTTAAAGATTTATTTACTTATTTTAGAGAGACAGAGCTCACACATGAAGGGAGGGGTGGAAGGAGAGAAGCAGACTCCCTAGTCAGCTTAGAGCCAGACTCAAGGCTCAATCTCAGGACCCTGAACTCATGACCTGAGCCAAAATCAAGAATCATATGCTCAACCTACTGAGCCACCCAGACCTCCCAATTATTTATTTTATTTTATTTATTTATTTGACAGATAGAGATCACTAGTAGGCAGAGAGGCAGGCAGAGAGAGAGAGAGGGAGGAAGCAGGCTCCCCGCTGAGCAGAGAGCCAGATGCGGGCTTAATCCCAGGACCCCAGGATCATGACCTGATCCAAAGGCAGAGGCTTTAACCCACTGAGCCACCCAGGCGCCCCCCTCCAAATTACTTTAAAACATATTCAAATTGTGTAATCCAACTGTTCAGATTTTCTATTTCTTCTTATGCCCATTTGGTAATTATACTTTTCTGTAATTTTGCATGGAAAACTGTATTTTCTAATTTGTCAACATAAAGTTGTTTTTTAAATACCTCTTCTTATATATAAGAATCTCTAGTGATGATCTCTTATCTTTATTTCTGATACAGAGGGTTTTTTTCCTTAATCATTCTCATAAAGGGCATAACATTTTAGTTTTTTCCCAAAAACTATTTTACAGCCATTTTCTCTTTAATTTTGCCCTCTAATTTTTATTTATCCTTCCTTCCACTTTCTTTGCCTTTCATATTTTTGTTCATTTATAAAGAGCTTGAAATGATACCTAGATCGTTAGCTCAACATATGATAAGGTTTGATAAATATCTCTATATTTAAAAAAATGTTGAGTGCCATGTTCCACATACACCAATTATATCAAGTTAGTAGTATTAGTTCCTATTTTCTTTATTCTTGCTTGATATTATGTCTCCTAATTCTAGGAGCTCCTGAAAGAGGTATGTAACAAGTTTCCAAAGATACTTCAGATTATCCATTTTTCCTTGAAATGTTGTTAATTATTTTAAAGCTATGCTATTAACTGATCCTAGATTTAGAGTTGCTTTGTTGCCCTAACTGAATTTTTTTCATTGTTATAAGGTGTCCTCCTATTTCCGTTAAAACATTTTGCCTTAGCTCTCATTTGTCAAGGTATTCACACAGACTAGACTTCTTCTGGCTAGTATTTACAATGTGTATCTTTTCTCATCCCTTTACCTTCAGACTTTCTGTAATTTTTCATTAGGTGTTTATTTCTTGGAAGTACGGTACAGTTGGATATCTGTATTTTATTCACTGTAACATTATTTTATTTTTTTAAAGGATTTTATTTATTTATTTGACAGAGAGAAATCACAAGTAGATGGAGAGGCAGGCAGAGAGAGAGAGAGGGAAGCAGGCTCCCTGCTGAGCAGAGAGCCCGACGCGGGACTCGATCCCAGGACCCTGAGATCATGACCTGAGCCGAAGGCAGCGGCTTAACCCACTGAGCCACCCAGGCGCCCCACATTATTTTATTTTTAAGTGGAGTATTTACTCTTTTTACACGTGATGAAATGAATGATATATGTGGGTTTAACACTATAATTTTATTATTTCTTCTCCATTCACCTTAACTATCATATTATCTATTTTCTGTCCTATCTTGTCTTCAGTTGGATTAACTACATAGTTTTTCCACATTGGTCCTTTTTTCTTCACTATTAGTGTGGTACTTATATGTCTTTAATTCTTTAATTAGTTACCTTAGAGATTATACCCTCTGAGCCACCCAGGCGCCCCACCTTAGAGATTATAATATGCATCTTTGCTTTATCACAATACGATATAATTACTTTATTTTAATTTCCATTCTAAGTCTTAGGATTCACAAAACATTTACATGGTGTTAATTTCAATCAAATGAAATATTTGCCCTTTTTAATTACTCTTCACTCTTGCTGGCATTGAGGATTCATTCTTCTTCTGCTTGAAAAATCATCTGTTAGTGTTGCTTCTAAGAAGTTTGGGTCTGCTAGAATTGAGTACTCTCCCTTTCTGTGGTTTCTTCCCTTGCCTGAAAACAAATCCACCTCGTCTTCAGTTCTGAAAAGTATTTTTGCTGAGTGTAGGAATGTGACACTCTGGATGCTGAACTCTGTTTTCTATTGCTTTCCATGTTCCCTCCACCAGCATCCTGCAGTCCTACAAGTACTGAGAAGTTTGTCTTCTCGTTTTGCAGAAGTAGGAATGCCTGTTTTTGTTTTCTGCTACATACACTCTCTTTACACGATTTCCAAAAGAAAGGAGAATGTTTTCGTTGGAATTTTCAGGTTCTTGAACTGTGTTATATTCTTTTTTGGGGGGGTGGGCACATTTCGGTTGATCGTGCTAAAACTAGCAGATGGCCTATCCTAACCTCTTCCTTCTCGCCAAAGCTTGTATCATTTATTCCTCATACATTTCTAATTTCTTTGAATTTCTTCAACAATATGAACCAGAAGAACCCTTTCATTTCGTTCAATGTTACCATAACTGCTGGCTCTCTGACAGATTAATACACAATTGGGGCTTTTTAAGTGTGAGATTATAGGCAAACACACAGATGGCACTGCTATAGAACTCTGCAGTTGGGAAGCTACTTTCCCCTCTATTACTTCTTCGGTCCTCACAGTAAATCTGGGAAGCAAAGACAGGTATTATTCTCTTCTTGTTTATAAAGCCAAGAAGGAGAAAAGGAAACACACACACACACACACACACACACACAAAAACACAAAAAACAAAACAAACAAAAAAAAAAACCTGGGGTGCTTTGAGTCAAGATCCAATGTTCTTTTCATTTGACCATGTATTATTCTGTGTGTGTACTTAAGAGGAAGGCTGAAATGAATCCTATCGAGACAATGCGTGATGATACACTGAGGGCAATCAAGTATCACACAAATTATGAACCAGGCAACCAGCTTCTGGCTCGGACTGATTAAATGGATTTGGGAAAATTAAACCCTTTTGAAATCACAGTTCCTGACCTATAAAGCAAGGCTTTCTTAAGTCTTCACAGCACTGAATTCAGTGATTATCAATGGCAACTGAAATATGGTAGATAAAAATAAAACGTTTTAGCCAAGGGTTTCAATCCCCTTTGGTTCTATTATGTTCTCCTGTATCATGTTAATAGAGCTCCTAACAAGAAACAAAATTACATGAAGCTTCATCTCTTTTCTCACTTTTTCCAATATTCAGATGCAAGCGCTGATAAGTGGCGAAGTGGTCAGAAGTCAGACGGCAGCACAAGAAAAGAGAGAAGGTAATCACTGCTAACAATCCACTTCAGAACGGCCAAGTTGGGCTGGATCTCTCTTGCTGGCCCCAAGCATGGGGCACGATCCTTCCCAGAGGAGCGGGGTCTGCCCACTCATGAGGCCTCCTGTACGAACTCCCCAGCTGCGGTCTTCCGGCCCACAGGCCATCAGACCAGACTGCAGTTTCCTCCAGTGGCAAGAAGTGGCCTCAAATCTTGCCCCTTCTCGCTTTGAGCCCTGCCTTCAAAGCCCGAGGTGTGACCTTCATACCCCCAAATGCCTGACACAGAGCCCTAAAAGCCCTGGCTTCTGTTGGATGTTTCTTCATTATCACCAAGGAGACATGTGACGCCTGCACTGACCAGGGCCGGGGGAGCGTGCCCCATGGAGGAGTCTCACGGAAGTAAAGGAAGCCATGGACCATAGGCTCTTCACACTGATGAGCTACAGAAACTGACCGGAGGAAGGTCGCCATCTTGCCACTGGCAGCCCATGAATCTTCTTCTGGACTTTCTTAAACTTCTCACAAATTCTAAGAACAACATACAGCATTGCTGGGAAGTGTTAAGGACGAGGAGTCCTCCCCATCATGCCGGGACCTCTGAGGCCTCACCCTCGCTCATTCCTCCTCTCTCCATCACTCGTCCCTCTTGCTTCTTTGCCACAAACAGCCCACCTCCTCCTCAGCAACTGCTCTAGCCCCACAGAAGCGCCAGTGATCTACAAACACATGGAAAACCCAAATCTGACTGCATCACCTCCCATATAATGAATGGTGCTAGAGTTGACACTCCTCACAGAGCCCTCAGTGAATGCCCCAGCTGCTGGCCTCAGCTGGATTGTCTGGTCTTGCTTCCCATCATTCCTGAATCAAACAGTCTTCCCTCTGCTGTGTGCTGTTTCCCGAACCAGAGTGTCCTGTCCCTCCCACGGCTCTGCACTGCTGCCCGAGCTCTTCCCTCTAGTTCCTGAGCCTTGTTTCTTGCTTCCTAAAGCTGTGTACATTGGGGCTTTCCAGAAGATGTTTGGTGACTAGATGGGAGTAATTCACTGTAATTATCACCTATAATTAACCCTTCTGTGCCCAACGGTGCCACAACATATTAATTCACTGGGTCTCCCCCCCAAATTCATTCCTTCATTCATTCAACAAGGATTTATTGAGCTCTTAAGAGTGCCTCAGGAGGCACTGTAATGGGGACTGGCGCCGCAGCAGGGAGAGTTGAAGTCCTAGCTGTCAGAACCTTGCCTTCCTGTGGGGAAGGCAAACAATAATGCCATGTTCAGTTCTATGGATAAAATAAAGAAACATCAGAGGGGAAGCAACAGAGGATCCAGAAGAGGGGCGGAGTCATCATTTTAGAAAGGATGATCCAGAGAAGGCTCTCTGAGGGGCTGACACCTAAGAATGGACCCCCCGGAAGGAGGAAACTCAGCCGGTTCCCAATACAGCCTTAAGCAGGGCTGGAACAGAGAATGCAAAGTGGAAGAGCCCCACGATGCGTGTCTTACAGAGAAAGGCTGTGCTTGTCACGGGAAATCATGGAGGCTTCGAGGAGGGCAGTACCAGGATCCAATCTGTACTTTTGCTCCCCTGAAGACACCTGTCCACGCCACAGTCAGCATGACGTCTGTGAAGACCAGACAGAGAGGCCAGCTAGGTTCCTCACATGTAACAATCACATGCTGTTCTGCGTTTCACACACCAAAACGATGCTGTAAGAGCACAGATCAATGTAAATGACTAGCCCTCAGTAGGGATCACCATCTGCTTCTTTCACTTCCTGCGACTACTGTGAAAGTTTCCACCCATCAAGTAATAGGCAGGATGATGCCCCCATTCTTTTATTCAACATTTATTGAGTATCTTTTGCTTATCAAACACTGGGGATGCCAAGGGGTTCTAGACCAAGTACCTCTCTTCAAGGAACTACCACTTATCCCAAAGGGAAGTAATTATTTATTGGGAGTGAAAGACTTCTGGCCTTTTGGAAACTTCTCTCCACTAGGGCAGTGTTTCTCCAACTGGATTGTGTACGTAAATCCTCCAGAAATCTTGCTAAAAAGAAAATTCTGTTTCAGTGACTGTGGAAAGGGGGCCTGAGATCCTGCATTTCTACCAAGCTCCTGGGAGGATGCCAACATGGTTGGTCCAAAGATCACACTCAGAGCAGCAACGCTATCCCCATCCAACAGAAACATAATGCAAGCCACAGAAACATTGTGCAAAATTCTGTGTTTTCTAGTAGCTACAGTTTTCTAAAATACAAAAAAATATAAAGGGGCACCTGGGTGGCTCAGTCAGTTAAGCCTCTGCCTTCCGCTCAGTTCATGATCCCAAGTCCTGGGATCGAGCCCCGCATCGGGCTCCCTGCTCAGCGGGGAGCCTGCTTCTCCCTCTCCCACTCCCCCTGTTTGTACTCCTTCTCCCTCTACCCACCTCAAGTAAATAAATAAAATCTTTTTAAAAATATGAAATTAATTTTCATAAATTGCATTTAACCCAACAGATCAAAAATATTACCATTTCAATGTGTAATTAATATGAAAATGATTAATGGGATCCTTTATATTCTAGGGTCCTGAGTCATTGGAAGTCTGGTGTGTATTTTACAATTTCAGCACACCTCAATTCAGACTAATCACACGTAACTTCTCAACAGCCTCAGGAGGCTTATGACTGCTAACCTGAACACCACAGCCCTCGATCCTCTATCGACTGTCTTAACTGAACCCCTTCACCACACTTAACGGTAGAAGTTTATTACACTCCAATGGAATATAGCTAAGGCACCAAGGAAATGAATAAAAGAATAAGGCTTTTCCTCCCCAAACAAAACATTCTGTTCCACTGTCTTCTTTCTTGTGAAACAATCCAATTTTGAAATATTACAAACTCATATTTCTTTGCAAAGGGCAATCTTGCCATCTTACTTTGTACCATTCTGTCTCTGAATTTCATATATATATATATATATATAAAAACTGGGCTTGGATAATGGGTATAAATGAAGGGAAAATCAGGAAATCTATTCCTGAGCAATTTTCAGATAACCAAGAGGAAGTGGCATAATCGAGGCTGAGATAATAATTTTCGACTCTGCACAAACGTGAGAAAATTCATCTGCATTCCCTCATCTGCGTCAAACTCTACAGATTTTTCAGGAGATTTTGTTTTATTATAATATGCTGGAAATAAAAAATAATACATCTGTGCTATAATGATACATAATATATCCAGTACGATAATAGAGTATTTGGATTGGGTTTGAGGAATTTACTACACACAGAAACGACAGTCACTCGGGAGAAGTGTGTAATCGCATCAGGAAAATTGCAGACAGATGCTGCTGCACTCCCCACCCCACCCCCGCCACCCCCAATCTGTCAGCTGATCTCAGTTAGGGATGTTTGTAATTCTGCCTTAGGATCTGCAGACTCACTGGTAGCGCAGGGCACTGGGGCCTCTGCCCCCGATCTCCCCAGTAGAATGAATGCTGCCCAGAGGAGAGCATTGACTAACTTCCTCAAGCTCCAGGAGGTCCCGGGAGGACTCTGTCACCTACAGACCACTCAGAGTGGGGCCAAATCAATACAGACTGTTTCTAAATGGAGGCCTTGTGAAGACACAGTCAAGGCTTATGCAGTCTCTGGCCAGAACCCGTGGCCTGACCACTACCTCAACAGAACTATGCATCACAGTATCTTCCAGAAATACCAATAACCAAAACGAGAGGGAAGGAGACCTTTTCATGCTCCACGAAGACTCATCCCACACACCCCACCGGGGTACGCTAGCTACATTATGTTTCTCTAGGTTTAGGTGTAATAGAAGGCACCAACAGCTATGAATCTTCAAGAAAGAAATTAAAGAGCTGTAGGCTTTGCTCAGAAAACTTTGAAATATTCTAATGAATCATTCTGCTCCCAGGTCACATACAACGGGTCTCTTGCTTTGTTCTTTCCCACAGTATTTGCCTGAACGTATCTGGACGGCAGTAGAATCCAAAGTGCCTGAGGGAGCAGATTCCAGGTTCCAGAGACAGAAGGAGTTCCTTCCAGAAGCAGAATCTCTGCCCCTGCGGGGTTACCGCGGGCTGCTGGGGCCACCTTACCGAGGGAGGCTAACACGCCCCCATGAGGGAGGGAAGGAGACGATGAACCAAGCGAGGGGCAGAAACATGCTCTCATGTGTGATGGACGTCTTTAAACCGCTGAACGGCACGGTTCTCTCGGTTAGAAATTGACAAAGCGAGAGCACGCCCTCATCAGTGTCATGTCCTTCAGGAATCTCAGCTCCCCACAAACTCTTCCCAGACCCGGCGATTTAAGACAGCAGAAAAGCCACCACGCCAAAACTGCACGACGAATAAATTAGGGGCCCGAGTCATAAGGACCAATAAGGTAGGAGGAGAAAATTTAAGAGTTTTAAGCCCCAAACATATGTCACCACCTGACAGTGGAGCAGAGCATTTTAGAACTGAAACCGTGCCAGGAAATCTCAATAGTTGCGTTACTCGCTTTGCACTGTGCAAATTTCTACTCTTGCAATTGAGTAAAGGCGCGGTCTAGGTTGTGGGGTTAGGGAGGGGAGCTGGAGGTGTTTAAGGAAGCGGGGGGGGGGGCGCTGGCATAGGCAGGTAACCTTGATGCCTAGTTACTCCACAGACAGAACCAAGAGCTGTTGTGGGTACACGGAACAGAATGGAGTTATGACATTTTGAAATGAACTTTAAAATTCAGGCTGAGCTGCCGGTTTGCAGTAAGGGACGAATGGAGGGAGCGAGGGAAGAAGTAAGAGAAAAAGAAAGGGAAGGGGGTCATCATCACTGCTGTTCCAATCTGAATGCCTCGAGTGGTGACCCGCCAGGTCTTCGCTTATGTAACCCGACAAGCCTATTCCAGACTCACAGTTGCTCGGCAACGTGCCTTTTATGTTTAAGCCATTTAAATGTATTCACCTTCTGAATTAGGTATATTCACAGATGACTGGGCAAGAAGAAAGAGCCCCTGGCAGGCCAAGAGCTCTTAGGATGTGTGGAATCAACAGAGTGTGTGCAGAGTTGGTCTGGTCAGAGAGCCTGACAGAGGATATTAGTGACACATTTAGGCCTGAAAATGAGAAATTGAGATCAGCATACAAAGTCTTTGGCTGCTTCCAAACCAGGCTTCCATCAGCATCAAAGATGTACTTCTGCCCCTTGGCCACATCAGTGTTTCCTTCTGCCTTTCCAAAACCCTCCCGCAGGTCCTGGTGGCGGAGGCAGCAGCTGGCACATGGCCCCTGCATGTGGCCTTGAACCCAGCTGTGTCTGGGTCTCATCGCCACCCTGTGTGGCCCCACGTGGTGACAGTGAGCCATCACCATCCTTTTGGACAACTCCACTGGAAATGGGAAGGTCTCACCAGATTCCACGTGCAAAGAATGACCCAGCCTCTCATTTCTGCCTCCAAAATAACTTTTGGATATTTTCCATCTTCTGCATCCCTGTTGATTCAAAATACTCAGTGACACCTCTACCACTGCCCTCAGGATCAAATTAAGGGCACAAGGCCCTTCATGATCTGCCTTCCCAGGGCAAGGAGCCTCAACCCTGGCCACCCCTGCCTCAGCAACCCCTCACACACACAGAGCACAGCCAGAACCTTCCTGTTTCCCTGTGCCCTACTCTGCCCTTTGTGCAGGCTCTTCTTTCTTCGTAATGCCCGCCCTCCTGTGCCCTCTCTGCTGGACAGCTCCACTGGACTTTAAGTTCAGTTCCAATGTCACTCATTTCAGGTTAATTTCCCTCTTACTGCCTTCAGAGTCTGAATTAAATACTCCTGAGCCTGTCTCTTCAGCCATCTGGCACATACCTACCATAGCATAAGTCCTTTGAGCCCACTATGCCTCGTGCTTTGCACTTGGCTTACCTGCCTCTCTCTGGAGCATAACTCAAGGTGGGCTACAGTGCTCAGAGCAAGCCTGCTTTGCAAAGTTCAGTAAAGTATCTGAGATCTGAAAAAGCATGTACACTGGCCCTCAAAAATAAAAAGAAACTATGAAATTGAAACAAATGTTTGACTGTCCAAACAGAATATGATGTCAACTTCATTAATTGTTAAATTCAGTATTCATACAAATGTTATTATCTTTGAAAATAATTTGTAGGGTTAGATTTTTGTACCTGGCAGGACTTACTGATTACAGACCTTGATGGCTAAGGAACCACGGCCAACTATAAATTATCAGCCGTAGCCAAATAATTGTGAAAGCATACGAAATTGTTTCAACTTCAGTAAAAAAAAAAAAAACTTGATGTGGGATTTGAGCACATTTTATTATGTTCAGTGTTACACAGGATGGGGTCTCCAACTTTTAAAAGTGCCTTGGGCCTAAAAAGATCTTAAAAATGGCCCTGAGGATGTATATTTAATTCAATTTTATTTTCCCAGGAACTAAGAATTAGCTCTGTGACTGGTACACACCTGTCACCTGCACACACGCATGTGCGCACACACACACATGCATACTTACATACACAAATTTCATTAAAATATGGATTAGAGAAACAAAGATGAGTGAGAGGAATGTCACCCTGTCTGAGAATCAGGTAGTCACTGAAAGCAAGACTTTGTAAAGTTGGACTGTGCAGCCTCTGAGCCGTGGCTGGGGAAGTGGATCCCTATGAGGACGGCTAACCTTAAAAGAGCACAGCTGGAAAGATGGAGCTTGATCAAAAAAGGTTTCTAAACCATGCATCTGTATGGACAACCTTATACATTAAGAGGAATGAAAGAAGCAAGAAATGCTTCTTTTCTTCTCTCCGGGCTTAAGAGAGAGAGAACAAATGCTCAGAGAAACAGAGAGAAAGACACAGACAGACGGATGAGAAGGCGGGGACTGTGGGCCCGAAGTGTAACAATTCTATCAGACGAGATCTTTGGTCATCAGTTCTTCCTGCACAGTATATAGATTTAAAGGTCCCTAGAAAGCCATTTAATACAAGCCAAATGACATCCCACTAGTGCCTTGGTTTAAAATAATCCCCCAGGGGGCGCCTGGGTGGCTCAGTGGGTTAAAGCCTCTGCTTTTGGCTCAGGTCATGGTCCCAGGGTCCTGGGATAGAGCCCTGCATCGGGCTCTCTGCTCAGCGGGGAGCCTGCTTCCTCCTCTCTTTCTGCCTGCCTCTCCGCCTACTTGTGATCTCTGTCTATCAAAAAATATAAAATAAAATAATCCCCCAGACCATGCCACGGGATTGTGTCAGAGGTGTGCCTTGCAGATTGCATGTCAATGGATATTTTAAATATCAAGTCATCATTTAAACTTAGCAAGCTCTCAATTTTGAATCTTCTCAGAAAGTTAGAATTCTTGCATTTATATTTTGAAGTGAGACACAAGGACACAAAATGACTCAAACACAGCCCTAAAGCTCTGCACAGTGAGCAGGTAAGCCATGCTCCTGCATGCCCTGAGCTGGCCAGCAATCCGGCCTTGGATTTGGCTGCGAAGCCCAGCTCAACATGCTCTTCCTGTCCGGTCACTTAAGTTCTCTGAGCATCAGTGCCTCATTTGCAAAACTGGGGGGAAAAAACTGTACCATGCAATGGATGTGTTCACTGACCTTATCATGGTGATCATTTCACAACATGTGTGTGTAATAAATCCCGACACTGTACATCTTAAATTTCACACATTAGATGTCAATCGTATCCCAATAAAGTTGGGGAAAAAAAAGTACCCATCTCACAGCACTGTTGTCCAAATTCAATAATAGTGCATTTTGCAAAGTATAAGGTATATGCTAATTACTCAATAATGTAATTAAGTAATTTGTGTACTGATCAATTAAGGAGATTTATATTATTATTCACGCTATAGTAAATTGAACAAATGAATCAATGAGTGAGTGAATTATTAGAATGACAACATCTACTTTGAATGAGAATCATTCAAATTTGACTTTTAAAACTTTTGTCTAACATGAAAAAGTGCTCCATATCACTCGGCATCAGGGAAATACAAATCAAAACCACAATGAGATATCACCTCACACCAGTCAGAATGGCTAAAATCAACAAGTCAGGAAATGACAGATGCTGGCGAGGATGCGGAGAAAGGGGAACCCTCCTACACTGTTGGTGGGAATGCAAGCTGGTGCAGCCACTCTGGAAAACAGCATGGAGGTTCCTCAAAATGTTGAAAATAGAACTGCCCTATGACCCAGCAATCACACTATTGGGTATTTACCCTAAAGATACAAACGTAGTGATCCAAAGGGGCACGTGCACCCGAATGTTTATAGCAGCAGTGTCCACAATAGCCAAACTAGAACCTAGATGTCCATCAACAGATGAATGGATCAAGAAGATGTGGTATATATACACAATGGAATACTATGCAGCCATCAGAAGAAATGAAATCTTGCCATTTGCGACAACATGGATGGAACTAGAGCATATCATGCTTAGCGAAATAAGTCAAGCAGAGAAAGATAACTATCATATGATCTCCCTGATATGAGGAAGTGGTGATGCAACATGGGGGCTTAAGTGGGTAGAAGAAGAATCAATGAAACAAGATGGAATTGGGAGGGAGACCAACCATAAGTGACTCTTAATCTCACAAAACAAACTGAGGGTTGCTGGGGGGAGGGGGGTTGCGAGAAGGGGGTGGGATTATGGACATTGGGGAGGGTGTATGCTTTGGTGAGTGCTGTGAAGTGTGTAAACCTGGTGATTCACAGACCTGTACCCCTGGGGATAAAAATATATGTTTATAAAAAATAAAAAATTAAAAAATAAATAATAAATTAAAAACTTTTGTCTACAACCCAATATAGACAGATGGGAATAGAAAGCGAGTGTTGCCATACGAATTCATGATATTATGGTGTCATATTCTACTCTGTGAAGGTGACACTGTGTCCATAATGGCTAAGATCAAGGGCTTCCAGCCAATCAAATGGACTGTGATCGAAACCCAGGTGACCAACTCTCCTAATTGCCCAGGACTGTCCCAGTTCCATCACTGAAAGTCCCATGTCCAGTGGAACCACCACCTCAGCCCTGGGCAAAACAGGACAACTAGTCACCCCACCCCCTGGTCCCTCCATGTCACAATAACTTGAACCCATGTAAGCTATTTATACTCAGCCTCAATTTTTCTGGTTATCAAAGGAACATAATAATAATAATCTCACATCATCATAATAATAACACAGTGGTGTTATTGTGACAATTAAAGCTGGAAGCTTAAGCTGCTCAGAGCTTACACAAAACCCAGCATGGGTCAACAGGGTGGGCAGGGTGACTGTCTTTCCCTCTGCTCTAAGATGCAAAGAGATCCTAGGAGACTGCTCTCTGAGACAGACCCCCGAAAGCACAAGGCAAGAGGGGGAGGCTGATGGGAAGGGAGAGAATTTCCACTGACACAGAAATATCTTCCATGGTAATCAGCATTGACGGGAAAAGGAAATAAGGGGAATTTATGTGACAGTTTAATAGGTTTTTGTGAAATATGATATTATTTTAAAGTTTGCCTGAGTGAGGCAGACAGCACATTAAGGTGACTCTGGCTCTAGAAAGATGACGACGCTGTATTTTAAACTATGAAATTTGCCCCACTGTTTCCTTGCTGTATTATGTAGAGCGTTTTGGATTTATATTGTACATACATATGTACACATTCTGGTATGAGCCCTATTGAGAAGCAAAGTCTGCCCACAGGCAAAGTAAAGCATAAAGCCTAGGTATGTAATGCCAGGATGCTGCCTGAGAACTTAAAATGCCCACCCAGAAACAACCATCTATTTTTGTCCCACCATTATTTTTTTCATGGTCTCTAATCTCCCGTGGGGAAACAGTTTTGAGGAGATCCATCTCCTGAGCCTGACTATTTCCCCCAGGCAATTATACAAAGCACTCACTTGTTGGGTCTCTACAGAGGAGGAGAACAGAGGGTTCAAAGTTGGTCTCCAAATGATCGCCACCGTGTCCTGGAATCTGCGGGAAGTCTAGCTCCCCAGAACGTGCGAGCATGGCGGCCCCCGCCGGATGAAAGCAGTATTAACCCACTCCGTGTGGTGATTTAGAGCTAGTTCATCAGTGAGATTTACATGCCGGGAACCCGTTACTCTGAAATGTCACTTCTATAAAATAAGCTTGTAAATTGTAATATAAAATAAGGTAATGAGAGAAGCCTTTGGGACCTGATAAGAAATAATGAAAATGGACAGCTGGAAAATCAGGACTTGTCAGCGCTAACCAGGAGAAACCGTGCTCTCGTTTTAGGAGTCTGGTACAGTTGTTTAGACCAAAAATGCTGCTAGATGGGAGAAGTCCAGCCCATCGGACTGTGGAAACCACTATCTCTGATACCCAGCTTGCTTTGGTCAGATTCTGTGCTGACTAAGCAGCCTTCTGGGGAATTCTGGTGTCCTGAGTGGATGAACCACTGGCACGGGGGCCCCATGTGGGGGTGACCTCCCCTGGTTCTTAGTAAAGGCATGCACACGTATGTATGTGAGTGTGTGTACTTCGTTACAAATTAATACAGGGGACTATGATTTTTAAAACATGTTTCTTGAGACTTCAGTCCATGGAGTTCAATCCACCTGGATAAACAGATACAGTCAGGTTTCTTGGAAAGCAAAGCAAAGGTTACAGCTCGACTCATGGTGGGCTCTTCCCGTTGGGCTCAGCCAACATAGCTCTTACTCATAAAGACCTAACCACCCCATCTGTCTTTCCCATGGAGAGAAGGTTACAAGTGAATGTGGTCCAGGTGTGTAGTTCTTATAATCTGCTTCTCCTTAAAGATTTTTATTTATTTATTTGACAGGGAGAGATCACAAGTAGGCAGAGAGGCAGGCAGAGAGAGAGGAGGAAGCAGGCTCCCTCCTGAGCAGAGAGTCCAATGCGGGGCTCGATCCCAGGACCCTGAGATCATGACCTGTGCCGAAGGCAGAGGCCTTAACCCACTGAGCTACCCAGGCGCCCCTATAATCTGCTGCTTCTCTTGCATCACCATCCACAGATTAAATTCAGAGAAGGACAACCCAACACTTAGTAAGTAGAAGAATTAACTGTACCCAAAGCAAAGTCCAGCCTTTCCCCTGGGCTACCTGGAGGTGAGCCTGAGGCTCCAGAAATGTCCTTCCTGATGGGAGTCTTTGTTTGCCAGGGGACTTTGCTGACCTGACAGGTTAGCAGCGTGATTTCTGATGGGGCTCTGGACCAGGCAGTATCACTTCTGACTTTCAGGGGAACTGGAAATTACAGGTCACCCATAAGGGCAGTACGTGACCAAGCCCCATTAAAACTCAGAATGCCAAAGGCACTGGGAAGCTTCCATAGGTGGCAATACTTCATGGGCACGATCACACACCATGGTGGGGAGGAAGTACTGTCCAAGACTCCACAGGGAGAAGATAAGCAGAGTCTCTGCATTTGGCCCTCTCCTGGACTCTGCCCCCTGTGCCTCTTCCTTTGGCTGATTCCATCTTATATCCTTTCCCTGTAACAAAGTATAACTAACGGCATAGTTTCAGTGAGTTCTTTGAGTCCTCCAACAAACTATCCAAACTGGGGGTGGTCTCGGAAAGCCTCCAAAGTAGCAGTTGGTGTCAGAAGTGAGGACAGATTTGTGGGGCCTGTTCCCTCAGACTTGAAAGCTTCATCAACCTTGGGTAGTAACTTTCACCTAGTACTGACCCACTTCTCATCCTACTTATAATGCTCCTTGATTCTGACACCAGCCCTCCTTCTCCTTTGTCTCACTGAGTTCCTTGCTTACCACTCATGCTTAAAATACATCTATTATCCCTGGCTAAGACACATTGGTATCTCTCTGGCAAAAATTTGTTCTCTATCTGCACACACAGCCACAGGCCTCCTTCAATAAACATCTGCTCCGATTCAGCTTGATGCAGGGTCTACCACCTTGTCCCAAACAGTGTGACCACCTGCCTTCCTCAGACTCTGAGAAGAGGAGTAAGTCAGGATTTCACTCTTCTGTTTCCAACATGTGCCTCACCTTGACATTGACTTAGGTCCAAATTAGCACATTTCCTTGTTGATTACAGTGTTCTTCCACTTCTCTTTCATCCATGGCCCACCTACTTAGATCTGCTACCCTTTCCTGTCACATGGTAAACTATAAAGTAGGAAAGTAACACAGAGAAGAAACCAGAATGGCATGTACACTGTCATAGGACCAACTCAAGGGTACATAAGAGGCTGTAGTTCTTCCCTGAATAACGACACATATGTACTCATTCATGTGGTCAGCCCATAGCTCACTGAGTGCCCTCTCTGCATCAGGCACTGTGCAAGGCACTACAGATGTATCTGTAAGAAGGTCATTTGGGCCCAAGGGACAGTAGAGTCCACCCGGGAGCTCAAGATCATGCTATAAATCATCATCAAAAGTCCTGCAGCTCTCAAGGAAGATCTATGCCCAGCTCTGATCCTGCCACGACTTAGACAGGCTGCCTTGGGCTCAGCCCAAAGACAAGATCAAGAGTTGAATCCCAAATGGTGGAGTAGGGTATGGGGGGATGGCAGATTCCATGAAGAGAAGCCAAGAATCAGTAGCTTTAGGACCAGATAATAATAACGAGTTAAGAAGAATTCACTATGTGTCCATCCCCGACTAAGCACTTTGTTTGAACACATGGTAATCCTCAAAACACCTCATGACGAGGGTGCTATTATACTCACCATTTCACAGATTAGAAAACTGAGGCTCAGAATTGTTACATGACTACCTCAAGGTCATACAGAAAGCAAGTGATGGAGGCTGGATTCCAACTAAGGCAGTCTTGCTCCTAAGCCTACCTCCTTAACTATGCTCTGCTACATACTTGGTATAAGTCAGCTTCAAATGGATATTCTTATGGGAGGTATACCCCATGTTGAAGGAGGTAATCAACAGGATATGGCCAGCAGTTAATCCTTGAGCTGAACCCAAACAAACAGAAGCTCCTTATCCCCATCCCCTGCCCTTGGAATATATGTTCTGCCCACCATTCCCACATCTTTCAAGGATATAGCCTTGAGAGAAAGGTGTTGTTAAGACCATCAACATAGCAAATGTGACTGACTGAACCCTATTACAGCCTCTATGGCAAAGACTTAAGATTCTGGAAGGCAGTATGGAGATCTACTCATCTTCCAGATGCCCAAGACAAACCGCATAAATAAGTCCCCTTGCTTATTAAAATTACCACCTACTCATCCAGAGTGGTCTGCTTCTTCCTTCCGTCTCTCCCTGCCCACTGGGTAAGGGAGGTGGTTTGCAAACCAATACAATTGCTGGTATACTGAGAGAGAAGCTAGGCAGTGACTGGAGGGAAATGCAAGGACTCTGAGGGTCTCCTCTGACCTGACAGATGAGTGAAGCAAGGCTGTGAATGGAGATCCCAGCTTACAGGTTAAAGACAGACAGACTGGCTCACTCCATTCCATAGTCAGCTCATGGCTGTCATTGCCATGGGGACCAGGATGGAAAACGGCTACAGAAGAGCAATCTATCACCACCAGTGTGTAAGCAAGATGAGTTGCCTGCCCTGAAGAAGATCACATCATCTTCTCATATGTTCTTACTATTACTTTTACGATATTTAGATAAATGCAAGCATTAAAGTCAAACATGCAGACCCCTAGGGCAGCCATAAAAACACATGCATGAAACACAAAATTACACTTATCTTCATAGACTCTGTAATAAATCACCAGAGGTCTCCTCACCAAGATACAAATCTTACTTCACCCCAAATTCCAACTGAAATCAGTAAGTATTTACACGCTTAATTGGAGATGCCTGTGGGTTAGAATTGAGAAAAATCTCGGTAATATTTCTGGCTCTTCTTCTAACAACCACTAGGACCTTTCACCAAGCTGAGTAGCCACCCTGGGCTCTAGTTCCCATCCAAATCTGAAAGCAAGGCAGGCTGTGGTAGGAGACCCGTAGGAGCTCCTACATAAAGCTCTGATGGTGACTCAAATTCCATTCTTGCAGCTCAGGCCAGAGGACCTTGCCCAGGGCAGGAGGGAGATAACTAACAGCTATTCAGAGTTTCTATGCTGCAAGCCCATTATTAAGCATGTTGCACACCAAATTCCACATAATTCTCACCATAACAAAATGAAGGGAGTTTACTGGCTCTACTTGAAGTAAGATAAATGCCTGACAGATGTTAATTATGCTCATGGACAGACTTCTGGTAAACAGGGCAAGAAGAACTTAAGCCTAGCCCCTGCGTATGAGACCTAGCAGCTTCTGGTCTTACCATGTCATGCTGTGTCTGGCCGATGGTTTCTCCCCCATTAACCAACATCATTGACAAAAGGCTCCTGACCTTGTGATATGCAGAATCTCCACCTGGGTCTTGAGTTTCTGTGTCTGTTCTTCTGGCCCGAACTCTGTCCAGTTCTGTGAATTACAATCCCTGGGCTACTGTCCACCTGTCCATCTGCAGCCCCACGCCTTCTGCTGTGTGTCCTAGATCTCATCTCTGACATAGAGAACTTCCGGACACCATCCATACAGCCAAACCACTGGTCCTTCCAGAACAAGCCCACTACCATCCCCATCCCCACCCCCACCCCCTTCTGGGCCATTCCTGATCTGTCACTGCTCACACGCCAGCATGTCAAGGTTATTTTCTCTGCCCGTGGGAGCAGAACTCCCAAATGTTGGAAGGGTGCCAAGGCCTATTTGGGGGAACTAATTAATCACATTTTAAGAGGCACACACTGTTAAAGCACATTGCATACAAAAATTCAGCCGGGAAAATTTCAAGCAGAGTAACACCGAAGTCTCCCCTGGGATGCAAGGACTAAACCACAGTGAGTTAATGCACTGAGAGCTGAGGAGGTATATTTATAAAGGTAATGGTCCTTCAGGCTGCAGACCATTTGAAAGGGATGTGGGACCAGTTTCAAAATTTCACGTTAGTTGGATTATTTCATTACATGTATGAAACTTTGAACAACAAAAAATAATAATGAAAGAAGGAAAAGAGGGATTAGAATGATTGGATCCGTTACGCCACTGCTTTGACCAAAATCTACTCCTGTGAGATCTAAGTCCCTCTCTCATCACCCATCAGCAGCTGGATGCGGGGGGTCTGTGGGGGCAGCAGCGACAGGAGGAACCTCTCTCTCACTATGACTAGTTTGCTACCTTCTGATCTGAACCCTGTGGGCTTTGAGTCCTTGGGTTGGTAATTTCTCCAGATAAGGTTTCCCAGCATCTAGAACCCAGCTGGCCTGGCTGGGGGGTGGGCCCCAGAGAGCAGCCACCCCTTGGAGACAGGTTCTCAGAGATGGTCCCCACTGGCATGCAGAGGCAGCCAGGGACATTACCATTAGGAGAGAAAGAGCCAGAAGTCTGCACTTCCAAACTGGAATGAACTATATACGTGCATATTTGCATTTGTGTAAACATGTGTGTCTGTGTGAACGGGGAGAAATGAATAGAACATGAAGGAGAGACAGGAAGAGGTGGGCAAACAGATGGAAAGAGGGGCGGATACTCAAAGGAAGAGAAGACACAGAGACAGAGACACACGGAGAGAGTGAAGATGGGGAGAGAAAGGGAGGAAGGGAGAGAAGAAAGAAGATCTACATTTGGCCTTAGCTTATGTTATATTTGAGGCCAAGAAGCAGGGAGACGGAGAGTGGGTGCCACTCTTAGCCGAATCAACTGAGGCTCTGTCATTTCAAACTCTGGGAAAGCACAACCTGGAGCGTACCCAGAACCCACGTTCACTAATGCCCAGGGGAAAGCTAAAGACAAGGACGTGTCCCAGCAGCCAGCCCCACCCTGACCCCAAGCACATCAGATCAAGATGAAAAGGCCAGTCAGTTGAAAAATCCCAGCATCTCCTGATCTTAGAGCGCTATACTTTTCTGGGAGATGTTGAGGGGTGGGTGGCAGAAGAGTGTAAGTAATGTCTGCAGGATGCTTGGGACCCTTCCCCCAGATGGAAGAAGCCATGGCCATGTGGTTTGACGAAAGCCACTCTTGACAAAGAGTCTCCGTGCCCCTCTCCTCTTACCAAGCCCCCAGACACGCAGGCCCGAACTGCCTCTTCATCATACAGGGTGTCCAACGCCAGCTTAATGGGCAAAAAATTATTCTCATTATCCCTTTAGCTCTACCCCACACATTTTGACATATAGTACTTTCACAATTCTTCAGTCCAAGACATTTTCCAATTCCAGGGTGATCTTCTTGAGGAATGAAGTTTCTAAATACTTTTATGATTGATAGGGAATTAAATCGCCTTCTGCTCATAAAACCTGGTCTGTTTGTTATAGGTTCATTGCAACTGCCTGAGAATTCTATTTTTGTGACCTAGAATATGGTTAGATTTGTAAATCTACTTGTTGGGGGTGGAATTAAATGTATACCAATGAGACATGTTTGTTGAAATTATCCACTGTCTAGATTGGTCTATGTCTTTTTGTAAAGCTGTCTGGTTTTGTTCTGTTGGTAGGAACACAGTATATCAGTATAAAAATATAAAGTTATATTTTTATATAGTAGCCCCCTGTATCCCTATTCTTATTTTTTTCCCTAAATTCTCTCCGATCTGATACTGATATTATTCTGCAAGCTTGCTTTTGGTTTATAGTTTCCCACTTCCTGAGTTTCACCTCAGGTAGGCCCCTTGTTAGCAAGATGGAAAGAAATTCCATTTCTATCAATCTGATAACTGCAGTCAAAAATAGCTTCCATCCAATTATATTTATTGGTATGATTGATACACCTATACATTCATTTCAACCAACTTATTTTGTATTTGCATCTTTTTTTTTTTCCTTTTCTGCTTTTTCCCTCTCCTTTCCAGGTGAGGTTTGGGTTAATGGATTTTAATTAATCTGCTTTCTTTTCTTTCTCTAATAGTTTCAAAATTATGAATTTTTACATCTGTGGTTATAGTGATTATCTTTGTACTAGATTATACTGTAAATCTTCTAGGCAAAATTTAAAGTTATTCACAATATATTCCCTCCCCCACTAAATGACAGGAATTTTAACATATCTTAAGTACCCATTAAATACTGTCTTCCATCTCATTATTACTGTCTAGAGTTTACATATTAAATAATAAATTAGTTTTTGAAGCCAATCCTTACTGTAGTTTTCTTCTAAAATGTATCAATGTAACCATTATCTCTCAGGTACCACATCTTCTGTGTCTTGTTCACTATTCTTTCTAAAGTAACATTTGCTAACTGCCCTTTGGCTGATGGCCCTCTGCTAAACTCTCTCCATCTTTTATGATTTAAAATATTTGTATCTACTTCATTCTGTTTTATGTTTTTGTTGCTTTTTGTTTTCTTGTGTTTTTTTAATTTAAATTTTGTTAGTGAACATACAGTATAATATTGGTTTTAGGAGGGGAATTCAGTGATTCATCACTTACATGTAATAATACCCAGTGCTCATTACAACAGGTGCCCTCCTCAACACCCATCCCCCATCCAGCCCATCCCCCACCCACCTCCTTCCAGCAACCCTCAGTTTGCTCTCTATCACTTACAGTCACTTATGGCTTGTTTCCCTCTCTCTCTCTTTCCCCCCCCCTTCCATATGCTCATCTGTTTTCTTTCTTAAGTTCCACATATGAGTGAGATCATATGGTATTTGTCTTTCACTTCATTCTCTTTTAAAACATTGCATCTTGTTGCCAATCAGTTTCTTTCAGTCTACTTGCTTTTTGAAAGCCATCTGTCTTTTTTTCCTTGGATAGTTTTTAAAAAATTTTTTCTTATCCTGGTGTTCTGTTTAAACACGATGTTTCTGGTGTGGGTTTATCTTTATTTCTTCAGTTTGGTATGGAGAATGTGCTTTTGAAAGACTTGGGTCCTTCTATTCTATACTATCCAAAGTTACTATTTCTTCAAACATTATTTCACCATCACTCTCTCATTACATTCCTTAAGTCCTATTAGATGTATGTGGGGGCCCCTCAATACATCCTCCATGTCTCTGTTCTTTACAAGGCATACTTTAGCTCCTTCTCTCTTTGTGCTACTATCTGAGTAAATTTCTTCCAATTCATTAACTCTCTCTTCATCTGTGTCTAGAATTAAACTGATCCTATTAACTTTTTTTAATGAGCTATATATAATTTTTTTATTATTTATAAGATTTCTAACCGGTTATTTCTCACACTTGCCTGTTCTTGTTTAATTTCTGCCTATTCCTGTTTCATGTATTCTGTCCTTAACTGGTCCTACTCCTCTGTTCATCACTTTGTGCAACCTACATGCAGTACCTTTAAAATCAGTATGAAATTTTCATACTGATTTGAAATCACCTGGATTGAATTTGTAGTCTTATTATTGATTTTTTTTTTTTTTGCTATCTTTTTTATCACATATTTTCAGATTTTGACTCACAGGTTCATTTTGAAAGTGTTTTGTTGTCCTTGTTTATTTTTTTTTTCTCTTTCCCCTTCCTTCTGTGATCACTAGATATCTATCTAGTGGTTCTGTGTTTCTTTCCCCTCCCCTGAGATCCCCAGCATTTGGGGATTCTTCAACCAATGTGATATTAGAACTATCACATCTCAGTGCTATTTCTGCTTGCATATTGATCCTGGCTCCCTAGACTAGCAGAATCCTAAAAATCCAAATCCCCAAACACTGGGTAAGCAGGAATTTTCTTTTCAGTGTAATTTCCTTTGTAGGAGGTGGGCAGAGCCCAGCTCCAGCCTCTGACTTCAAATATGAGCCTTACTCTGGGTCCCTAGCTCACATGAAGCAATTTTAGCAGAAACAGCCTACTGTCTCCTTCCCTCCTCAGAGCCCAGTGGCCAACTAACTGTTTGGTATTTTGAATTCCTGATCCAATTCTGGTCCATGCTTCTTATTCTTGAGCTTATATTCTTTTCTTTTTCATTTTTATATTTTAACCAATCTGTGCTGAATATTCAGAGCATGAGAAAAGTATCATAAATGCCTTTTTCTTAGATGTGGCTTGTGAATGTGGAAGGAAGGGGCCCGACATCACAACCTCTGGATGATACACTTTGGTTTTGCCTGCCCCTCCCCATCCATCTTCTTTCTTCTGCTAATAGAATAGAAACTCAATTTTCCTGGGCGAATTATTGCTTCTCTACTTTCAATCCACACAATTCAGGTAAGTATGACTTCTCCCCTGCGTTGCAGGCATGGAAACTTGCACATGTTCTATCATCACCGTGCATCTGGATAAAAACTGGCATCAAAATCAGTCCGCCAAGAAGTGGTTCCAGGACTTGTGCTTGACCTACAGGGAAAGATGTTTTCTTCTGACTCTGGACTGGCTAATTAATACCATGCAAATCCAGGGCTGAAAGAAGTTGACTAAGCAGAAACAGCCTGCCTAAAATGAATCCCATAGAGAGAGGAGTATGGCTGAAGGACTAAGGCAACAGACCAAGTCCTGATGACATTGTTTAGTCCTTGGATAAAATCATACCTGAAGATTTCCATTCTCTGAACTTCTGAATTACCCATATATTTTCTCTCTTGCTAAAGCCAGTTTGAATTGAGTTTTGTCATTTGGTTCCAAAAGCATTCATAACTAATGCTCAAATTTTCATAGAATGAGGTGAAATTTAAAAGGCACATATTCATACATATATACACATTAAATGAATATAATTTCAAGGCACTCAAAGATGCAGAAGGACACTTAGATCTATGAGAATATGACATAATAATCAGAAATAAGAAACCCTTAGACTTAAGAACACATTTTCTCTTAATAGATCCACTCAAGATGATAAAACCTATAAATACATGATTAATCTGGGTGGAAATCCTTGGAAAATGCCCCTGGAGGCACAGCATCATCTATAGGCCTGTATGGTTACCACACAACAAGCACTATGCCAAGTACCTCATTTAAGACCATGCTTCATATCAGGCATTTTGTCCAAAATAGGGAATTAAAAACCAACTTATTAATGGCTTCCCTCAAAGGACTTCTGTGCCTCCCACTAATTTAGTCTCAGATGATTGCATAAGGCCTTCATCTCTTTGTTCTCATGGAACATTTTTATCCTAAATACCTTGAGATCATAAAAGAGTTTGTCAAAAGGGCAAGAGGAATACCCTACTATGCTACAGAACTAGGACAGTCAAAGTACTAGCAGGTTCTACAAAGTAGACTTGGGGGAAGGGTGCTTAATCTGACCCCAGCTGCCTGGGAACATAGATGCTGCATCTGAGGTAGATTTCTAAGCATAGTCCACACAACCTAGGTGTCCCAAAGAATACACAGACAAGTGTGGGAACCTAATACCTTCCTGCGAGAAGAGACACAATCTCTTAGCCCAGCCTCACCACATTTCACAGATGAACACAACAGCTGAGTAGCTATTTCCCCCAAAACCATAGGACTACTTCCTGAGTGAGCTGAGACTGCATCTCTCAGGCAGAAGTCATTCTAGGATTTGGGAATCTGAACATATCCTAATGCTTCCAGCATAACTAGTTTGAACAATGTGAAGGAATGTGGTTTGCAACATTCTTCTACTAGAGTCCAGAGACTCAACAAGGAGGAGCCAGAAAGGCATCTGGGAGAAGCAGATGATACCAAGCATAGAGGCAAGGCAAGCAGGACAACGGAATGTGGAGGGAGCATTGTCACATGCTTCAGAGCACGGATCCTGGCACCCTGCTGCATTTGAACCCTGGCTTCACCACCTGATGGCAACTTTACTTTCCTGTGCCTCAATTTCCTCTTCTGCAAAATGGCTATAAAAATGAGATGGATGGGACACCTGCGTAGCACAGTCACTTAAGCATCCGACTCTTGGTTTTGGCTCAGGCCATGATCTCAAGGTTTGGGGATCGAGACCCACATTGGGTTCCATGCCCAGCAGGGCGTTGGCTGGAGAGTCTCTCTCTCTCTGCTCCCTCCCTCTGTCCTTCTGACTCATGCCATCCACCCCCCCCTAAAATGAATAAAACATTTTTTTTTAAATGGGATGGACACCATAGGATTATTATAATCTGTAAATTAGTTGATATTTAAAGAGCCCTGGGAACACCACCTGACTCAGGCAGGTGAGTGTTTGATGAATAAGCACCGACTGGTCACACTCCATCCTTAGCCAAGTTCTAATGAGTTAACGGAAAAGGCCAGTTCTGAGACATAATCTTGGACTCCCCAAGTCCTCCCTAATTTATGAAATGGGGCTGGATGGAGAGAGCAGGCGAGGCTGTGTCTCTGCCATGGCTAGATAAATTTCTGGAGGAAAACCAGAGATAAAACCGGAAAGCAACACATTAAATCAAGAACCTGAGCAACTTTATGGAAATACTTGCCACCGGGCTGGGGGACACAAAGGGCTGAAGGAATATAAGGTGACTTCCTTCACAATGTGCACAGAATCTGCTCTGCTTTGATTTGAACTTCTCTGGGGGAAGAGAAAGGTGTTTTTCTCTCTCTTTTTTTAAATTATGAAAAGGCACTGCAATCAGAGGCTTCCATTATCACAGGGATAAAATATCAATTTTTGTCAGGATAAAACGAAGCACAGATTGGCCCTGATAGGGAAAATTAAATTTCTGGCCTCCACTTGATTTGATATTTATCACTCCTTTACTCCAGAAATGTTCTGTCACAAAACATTAAAAAAAAAAACTTATTCATCACACACCAAACAAACTTAAAGTCTCTTAGAAAGCAGAACTGACAAATAACAGGTGTGATTGAGAGAAAATCAAAGGGATGAGTGAGAAAAAGGAATAAAGAAAAAAATCAGAAATATGAATAATTTCAGGCAGCTCGGCGACGAGGGAAAGGGGTGTAGAGAGAGACTGCAAGCATGAGCTTTACATGAGAGGCAAAATTCCATTATCCGTCCTCGGAAACAGGGCTGCCGAGTGGTCGATATCAATTCATTCTTGCAGACAGTTGCTGAGACCACCACATCCCTCCACCCTGGGCACCTGGGACACGGATCTACAGCAAGGAGCCAAGTGCCGATCATATCCATGTTGCTCACCTTTCGCTACTCATACTCCTGGGATCAGAAGCTGTCAGAGGACTCGAAATTAGCTTTTCAAAAGGAGCTCCTCTAGGGGCACCTGGCTGGCTCAGTGGTTAAGCATCTGCCTTCGGCTCAGGTCATGATCCTAGGGTTCTGGGATCAAGCCCCATGTCGGACTCCCTGCTTGGCAGGAAGCCTGCTTCTCCCTCTCCCACTTACCCATTTGCGCTCCCTCTCTTGCTGTGTCTTTCTCCGTGAAAATAAATAAAAATCTTAAAAAAAAAAAAAAAGAGATCCTAATCTATCAAAAAGTTAAGACTACTCATGTCAACTTGAATAGTTATGATGAATCTCTACCTTCAATGTCTTCAGTGTCTGATATAGGAGACCCAAATAAGGTTATAATTAACCCATTTTTTTCAAATGTTGCCATCCATTTGGAAATTGGTATTACCCTTGTTCCGGGTATTATCATTCGTCCATTATAGAAATGGGACTTTTCTTTCCCTCACTTGGAAGGGCAGTTCTTGAAGTGAAAAAATATATACACATATATATAATTATGATGTAAACATATGATATGTATACAAATACTATTGTTGTATATGTAAAGAAATCACACACACACAAACACACACATGTGACATAAATTAATGAGCCTACTTCAGGTTGTCGAAACACTAGTGCTAGAGGTAATAATCATAAGTGCATGAAAGGGGGGCACTGTACTAAATTAGGACAAGATTTGATCTGTTATCTAGTTAATGCACCCTGTCAATTCAATTTAAATGAAGATTCTACTATGTCCTAGGGAAGGTGCTCTATTAAAGTAACAAAGAATCAAAAAATGGTGAATGACACAGCCCATGCCTTTACAGAGATGATAAATATCACTGTTAAGAAGCTAAGAAATCTTACCATTTAAAATGATTTGGATGGAACTGGAGGGTATCACGCTAAACGAAGTAAGTCAACCAGTGAAAGACAACTACATGTTTTCACTCATATGTAGAAATTAAGAAACAAAACAGATCATAGGGGAAGGGAGAGAAAAATAAAATAAGACGTAATAGAGAGGGAAACAAACCATAAGAGACTTCTAACTCTAGAAAACAAACTGAGGTTGCTGGAGGGGAGGTGGGTGAGGGGCATTAGGAGGGCCCGTGATGTAATGAGCACTGGGTGTTGTATGCAACTGATGGCTATCTAAACTCTACTGAAACTAATGATAAACTACACATTAACTAATTGAATTTAAATAAAATAAGTTTTTTAAAAAAGAAGCTAAAGGATACACATTACTATAAATTTAAAAAAAACACAAAGTAAACATGGGATATGTATACAAATACATATGTATTTGTATTTGGGGGCAAGAATCAGTGAGGAGTCCTTAGGAGAACAGATCTTATCTAATACAAAATCCATAGAAGAGTATTCCAATCAGAGGGCGGTGGGGCGGAGTTCATGGCAGATGCGGTGAAATTTCTGATTAATGCTGCCTGTGGTAGAAGGAGGGAATAAGCCAAAGGACACCAGAGCAGCTGAAGGTACTGGAATCCCTTCACCTGGGATCAAATGACTGCTAGCTCAGTGACCAATGGCAAGTTCCTTAAATTACACTAATAGTACCTAATAGGCTCATTGCAATTACTTAACACAATGCTTAGCCCACAGCAGGCACCCATATATGCCAGCTATGATAAGCAGCTGTTAGTAGCAGTGGTGAAGATATATGGAGCAGGGCCCTATACTGTGGACGTCCGATGTGGAATTTCAGAGAGCAGTGAATTTTGCCAGTGAGAAGAAACCAATGCTCATGTCTGAAGAGGGGCGTGATCATTCTAGAGGATGTAGGTTATGACTGGAGAGGACAGAGACTGAAGGTGTGCAGATTATGGGTGGAGATGCTGCAGAGGTTTGGGTGACAGAGAGGTAACCAGATCCACACCAAAGCAGACAGGGTAGGAATACAAAAGGAGGATACTCACTTGAAAGGAATCATAGGTAAGACAGGAAGGTATGGGCATGAGCCATGGGGTGAGAAGAAAGAAGAATCAAGTCTGATTGCTACATCTGGGGGCTGATCGCTTGAATAATGGTGGTTTCACACACAGCACTTAAAGAATGAGCTTCGGGGGGCGTCTGGGTGGCTCAGTGGGTTAAAACCTCTGCCTTCAGCTCGGGTCATGATCCCAAGGTCCTGGGATCGAGTCCCGCATCGGACTCTCTGCTCAGCAGGGAGCCTGCTTCCCCCTCTCTCTCTGCCTGCCTCTCTGCCTACTTGTGATCTCTCTCTGTCAAATAAATAAATAAAATCTTAAAAAAAAAAAAAAAAAAGAATGAGCATTGGAAGCCAGTTAAGGGGGCGGAGGAAGTGGTATAAATTTGGTTTTGCCATGTCGGTTCTGAAATTCTTACGGGAACCAGGGAGAACACTCGAGCAGACATTTAGAAATATGTGTCAGTAATCTGGAAGAGAGGTTGGGGCTTAAGCTAATGAATTTGAGAGCCATTTGCATAGAAGTCTGTGGCTGAACCTGAGTTAACACATCACATAGCTGAGGGGTAAAACACAGAGAAGGAGAGAGAGAATGGGCGAACACTGTTGTCTGGAAAGTCTGCAATTAGCAAATGGGAAGCGGGAATAGAAAAGGAATCAGCATCACTGCCACAGACATCAAGGGCAGAGAGGGCTTCCAGAAGGTGAAAGAATGCATCACTTATACCAAAGGATCATGAAGTTTATTAAGAGGACAAAGAGAGAGAAGATATTGCTGGATCTGACAATTAGAACATCCTAAAGAAACTTTTTTATTATTTTGATTAAAAAAAAAAAAAACAGAATGTTGAATAAGAATATTAGAGGGGCGCCTGGGTGGCTCAGTGGGTTCAGCCTCTGCCTTCGGCTCAGGTCATGATCTCAGTGTCCTGGGATCGAGCCCCACATTGGGCACTCTGCTCCGCAGGGAGCCTGCTTCCCACTCTCTCTCTGCCTGTCTCTCTGCCTACTTGTGATCTCTGTCTGTTAAATAAATAAATAAAATCTTAAAAAAAAAAAAAAAAGAATATTGAAACAAATACCTATGTAACCAGTGCTGAGCAGAATGACTAGGTAAAAGGCATATAACAAGAGTTTGAGGAGTAAGCATGAGTCAAGAAGTGTATTAAATAAGTGTAATGTGTAATAATGTAAACAAATTATTGTTTCATGAAAAGGTTCAGAACAGAAATATGAGAGGTGGCCGAATTACTACAGGAATATCGTTTTAGGGTAAAGAAGCCATGGGATGTAGGTGTAAAGAATGTGTCGCTAGAGAAGAATACAGAAAATTGAAGGAGACATTTACATAAATCACTGAGCACATCAAAAAGGAAGTGGGAAAAGAGAGAACTAAGCCCAGAAAGGGAAGTTGAACTTTGCATCCAAAAGGTCCTTTTTTTTTTTTTAATCTTATGTAGGAACAAAAGCTTAGATGGAGAACAGATATCAAGAGTAAATTTGAAAAAAAAAAAGGGGGGGGGAGGAAAGGACATTCGGGGGGAAGAGGTTTAATTTTGAGGAAAGCAATGAATGAATTTCAAGGTCTGAGTTATCAAGCACAAGCGCACTTCGCTCTCATGCCAGTTCTAGAATTCTCTACAGCATCCCTGGCAAACAGTCAGTCAGTCTTGACTTACTTTAGGAGAGAAGAACTCACTATCACATAAATTAGTGAATTTCATTTCTAGACTTTTCAGGTCGGAAGGAAGTTCTTATCTTTATCCTGAACTGTAATCTGCTTTCCTGTAACTATTACACCTCAATCGTGCATCTGCCTATTGAGACCACAGGAATTTCGGTAAATCTCTCTTTTACATGACTCCCTAATAAATATCTCAAGATAACAATCATGTCCCAGCTGAGCTGCCTGGTTCTGGCTAAAATAGTTCTTGAGTCCCCACACCTGCCTCCCGATGTTTATAGCAGCATTATCAACAATAGCCAAACTGTGGAAAGAGCCTAAGTGTCCACTGACAATGAACAGATAAAGAAAACGCAGTTTACAAGCACACACACACACACACACACACACACACACACACACACACAGAATATTACTCAGCCATCAAAAAATGAAATCTTGCCATTTGCAACAAGGTGGATGGAGCTAGAGTGGATCATGCTGAGCAAAACAGAAAAAGACAAATGATTTCACTTATTTGTGGAATTTAAGAAACAAAACAAATGAACATAGGAGAAGAAAGGAAAAAAAGAAAGGGACGTAAAGCATAAGACTCTTAACGGCACAGAAGAGAGTGAGCGTTGCTCAAGGGAGGAGGGCTGGGAAGATGGGCTAAATGGGTAATGCATAAGGAGGGCACTTGTGATGAGCACTGGGTGTTAGATCTAAGTGATGAATCACTAAATTCCACTACTCTGAAACCATGATCACACTATATGTTAACTAGCTAGAATTTAAATAAAAACTTGAAACAAAAAATAAAATAAAATAAAATAAAAAATAAAGTTTTGATGTTGAGAAAAAGAAAAGAGAAGATTTCTGAGTCTTCAATGTGCTCTTATCCATGGAAAAGCTCACTGAGGCTCTCAATGTTTGATCACAGAAAAACAGGAAACAAGGTCCTCTTTAGGAGATACAAGCATAGTATTAGGGTTTAGGACTCAAACAAATGCAGTGTTTGGATCAGTTGGCGTGATGCTGCTGTGTGATGCTGGACATCCACAGCACTCATCTGGGACTTGGTGACCTCAAATGTAAAGTGAGAATCTCCCGCACCTTACTTCTCCATCATGCTCTACAAAAGAGGCTACAAAACAAAATGCCAGAGATGCTGCCCAAAGGAACAGCTCCTCATTTGCGTTTGGGTAAAACCCTAACTCTTGCTCCAAACAAAAGCCTGGGTCATGGGAACTATAGCCCTTGGTTCTCAAATGCTTCCCTTGCAACTCTCAGGGTGGAAATCCTCTGCATATTATCAAAATAGGAGACACTGCCAAGGACCTGTGCTGAGTCATCTAGTTTGCCCTAAGAGATAACTTGGGATAGCTTCTAATTCTACCTAGATTGTAAAATGGACCCAGCATGCTGGCTTATTATTATGCCTCATCCTCAGAAAAGCAAGGGCTGCACCAAGATTTGGACATTAATTGATCTTCCAGAAAGGTGTTTGACTCCCTGAACACCTATTCCCAACCCTGTCCACCATTTCTCTACTATCGAAGAGAAACATGTATTTTCTGTTTTCCTACATGTAAATCTACATGTTCCCCCCCCCCCCAAGTTTTTTCTACCCAAGACTCTCTCTGGGTTAACTCCAAAAAATTCTATTTTAACCTCTCTGGTTTGATTCCCAATTAGTCTCCGTATTTCTCACTTCCATTCTCTTTCTCCCCTTCCCAGACTCGCCAAACAACCTCTCCCTCTGCTGTTGTGCTTCCTGTCAATCTAGCTCGTGCTTATCATAAATTAGCATTTTTCAGTATCTACCCTGAGATTTGTAACACAAAGACAGCTCTGTTGATGACATAAGCAGCGCACACACAAGGCCCTGCAACCTAGGGGGGCTGTCCATCCCTGCTGGTACTGAAAACGAAACAGACAAACACCAGGGTGGCTCCCAGGAGCATTTCATTACATTCTTATGATCGGAATGTTTGAGAAGAAAGAAGCAGGAGCTGCTTCTCTGCATAAACTCATGAGTGAGCTTTCAAAACACAGGAAATCACGCATAAGGAAAACCGGTGGTGATAGAAACCAAATCCTCCTACCCTCTTTTCACCCGCTACGCCCCAATCCATAGAAAGTCAAGATCTCAGTGTTTCCAAAGGGCTAATTTCCAGTTCTATATTTAACACATTAGAAAACCCTTTTGGAAAGAAGAGTTCTGTACCTGCACACATTCACACTACACACACATACATACTGGCTGGAAGGTTTATCAAATTTCACAAAGGTGTAGATGAAGGCTGAAGCTGGGTTTGAATTTCTGAAAATTTTTGTGAGCCATCGGCTCTCAAAAGCAGACAGAATGATAATCTCACAGACGGAGCCTCTTTCCTTAATTAATCACTGAAGACCTTTAAAAAGGTCAGAGTGCATCATGTTCCCAGTCCAACCTCGGCGGGGAGGACCAGAAGCACCTGACGGCAAGACTGTATACACCCATGCACTCTATTTATCCCAGCTTGTTACCAGAGTGCGTGGCACTTTTCCTGAGATACTGTGTGCACACACATTTTTAAAAAATGATGCATTTGTCTGTATAAACAGAGATATGAGAATGAATTCTCTCTCTGTTGCTGCCATAAAGTTACCAAAACTTAGAGGCCTAAAACAAAAGCAGTATCTCTCACACCATTCCATAGGCTTGAAACCCAACAAAGTCATCACCGGGCAGAACTCAAGGTGTCACCTGTGCAGAGCTCTTAGTGGAGGTTCTGGTTCCGGCTCATACAAGGTGCTTGCAGAATACCGCTCCTTGCTGTTTTAGGGCTCAGGGCCTCATCTCCTCGCTGGCCGTCATCGTGGGGCCCCTCTTAGCTTCCTTCCTCCATCTTCCAAGTCAGCAACAGAATATCAAGTTTCCTTCCATGACTCCAGTCTTTCCAGCTTCCCCCTCTACCGTGTGGCTTCTGAATCCTTCTCCAGTGCACCTGACTGCAGCCGGCAAGTTCTCTGTTTTCAAGGGCTGATGCGAATAGATTGGGCCCATTTTATAATCCAGGATAACCTCCCCTTGTTAAGGTCCATAACTTTAATTATATCTGCAGGACTCCTTTAACACGTAAAGTAACCTATTGGCAGGATCAAAGGATTAAGGCAAGGACATCTAAGAGGGTCCATTATCTGGCTTTACTACACTAAATGTATCATCTGAGTTCCTTTTTATACTAAACTTCCAACAGACATTTCAGGAATATTAGCTGTTGATTCAGAACATGCACATCACTTCAAAGATGTCCCTCCTCTTTGTTATCACCACATTTTTGTAAATCCATTCAAGCTTATCTAGCCATTGATTATCCCACTGGTAACTCCCCCTCAGCCCCCTTCAGTTTCTGAACCGTTCCATACAGGGTGAAGACCAAAGGCCCAAGCTGCAACTGAGTCAACAAGAGTGCGCCATGACCACTGGTCCATCTCACACAGAGGCTAAAAACGTGTCCTTGCATTTTGTCTACTATCACAGATCCGATCATGAACCATATAATACCTCAGCATCCTCATATCGCTGCTCAAGATGACTGTATCAGCCCTCCCGGGGCTCTCTGGTATTTTCCCAAAGCGCCAAATGAACCCCTTTCTTACTTCCGCCTACCTGACCCATATCTTCAAGTAATTTTACATTAACTTTCCATCTACTTGGCTGCCCCTCAGGGATCAGCTTCTGGAGTAAGAAACAAATTCTGTTGTTCCACATGCCAGGTCTGGGCACGCCCCCTGCTTGAGCCTATGGAAGGCACAGCAGCCACATGGAGTCTGCCTTCTTGGGGAGGTGAAGTGCAGACCACATGGCTCATCCATGTGCCCCACAGAGCCACACTCTATGGAATTAAAGTGACTACATCACCCCATGTATAGTCAGTATACTCTGTCTTGACACATGCATGGGAGAAAAAAGCAGCTGCTTTGTCTAGGGTGGCTCAGATCAATTTTATCGCTAACAACCACTGCTACGGTAGACTTCTCATTGCCCAACACAACTCCATGGCCTGGTTCTCCTGTGAGTCTCATCTGTCAGGTGTTTGTTGGGGCATCTGGTCCCTTTTCTCTAATTTTACTTCCATGATGCCCTAAAAATCTGGACTCGGTTATTGGATATTTTTACTATGAAATCTCTCCTCTGTGGCCATTTATGCATTCTCCCTCCCACTCAAAAATTGAATTCCAGTGGCTTGCATCCAAAGGATATGTCCTGTAGTTTCTAAAATAAACCTCTCTTGTACCTGTATTTCCCTGGCACATTCATTACTTTCCTTTATCCTTCAAATTATTTTATCATAAAATCAGATGCATTGCAAAATTTTTGGCAAGGCTTTCTAAATGTGAAGAAAGACGAATGACATTTATTTTGTTCCTCTAGCAAGGCAGGGCCTTCCACTTTGTAATCATGATGGGTTTCATTAATGTTCTCCCCAGTCCACTATTCTTTCATTAGTAAATGAAGCTTGACCTGGAGCTGGCCTCAGTGGCAGCCCATTAGCTACGTCCTCACAGTGAAGAACATCACTTTGTACTGATGGCCTTTGTTTACAGGCACGCAACCAGACTGAAGCCGCAAGACTGTCCTGATCCTGGCCAATTTAATTTCACAAATAGAGTTCCATAAAACTCTTGTCTTAACTCTTTTTCCTGGCAACAGCCTAAATATTTTCAAATAGCCCGCTGCCAAACCAACTGACATCCCTCCCCTAAAGCTCTTCTGCAAAAGCATGGAGGAAAAACTACAATAGAAAACAGGCCGTTAGTTCGGCATAATTAAAAATCTCATCTGACCCTTTGTGGGCAACTCTCTGTCCACCTCCCTGAATTTCTTTCAACTGGCATCCACTGAAACAGATGCTTCATAAAAAGAATGACATATTCCCTAAGGGAAGATTGTTAACATCTCTTTTTTATAATTAAAACAACGGCTTGGCATGCTTTCTACCATATTTATAGAACACAGCGCAATGCATGATCTCTTATGACTACTAGGCCATTTTCTTTCTAACTAAAGAGGTTTGTCTTATCCTGAGATCTAGAAAATAGACTGGTAGGGAAGAATTAGAGAGTTTAACACAAGAAAAGATATGAAACAATGACACTATGGCTCTGTGAAAATATCCCTGCCCGGGTGGGTCATGTCCTGATGGAAAAAAAATATGTGGATGCATGGGCAACTTTTCAGCAGAACATTTCCTAGAAAAAATAAATTAAGTGCATTCAAGTGATATTCCAGTGGACAATTTTTGTATATGAGAAGAGAATTAAGACAAGGGAAAATCATTCTTATATTCCCATAACTGACTTAAGTCTATTCTGCATAGTTACACCAGATCTGCTACCCTGGAACTTTACGTTGGAAGCCCGTGTGCAGAGGAAGCACAGTCTTCTCTGACCATGGATCGGGTACCAGTAGCACCCATGGTGCCACTGAAGGGTCAAGGTCACTCCTAACATATGCGATGCTCTAGATCTTGCCTTTGGAAGGCTCCAGCTTTTATCACTCGGTTCATGTGACATCTGTCAATCTGATCATGTGTGAATACTGAGGTTTACCCTTGCATGCTTTTTTTAAAGGTCTGGTGAGGGATGGGCCTCTCTTATAGTGATCATCATCAAAGATTTTTGAAGGTGATTTCCTTTTGGGGCGCCTGGGTGGCTTAGTCGGTTAAGCATCTGAGCAGGTTCAGCTCAGGTCATGATCTCCAGTTTGGGTGATCTAGCCCTGAATCAGGCTCTATGCTCAGCAGGGAGTCCACTTCCCCTCTCCCTTTCCCCTCTCTGTACTCACATGCTCATGCTCACACACACACACACACACACACACACACACACACACACACACAGCATGTGCTCTCTCTCTCTCAAATAAATGAATAAATCTTTTGAAAAAAAGTAATTTCCTTTCACAGAGTTTCTACAAGAGCAGACATTTGATCCCTAGAGGAAAAAGGTTAACTTGCTACTACTATCCTGTATTCAAATGCATTTGCCAAGGATATCTTACACTGAAACTTTCACATTTCTGGATTTTTATAAGTTTATATCCAAAAGGGTCAGATGTGAAACATGTATTTCTACACACATCTCCACTGGCGACAGACAGCTTTGGGATTCACCACTCCTTTGTTCCAACTTCTGCTTTCTCCCTGAGCTGTAACTACTTATTTCTGTATGAACGGTGACATCAGAAAGATTTTTACACTTTCATTCTTTGGCTCATCTAGTTTTGACAAAACACACATGAAGGGTGTTCTTTGAGTCTTGCCCTCACATTAGAAGTAAATTCCATGGTATCAGACACATGGCTTATGGATCTCCTCAGTCATCCCCCCTCTTCCTGTGGGAGGCACCATCCACCTCCTGAAGAACATGGCAGCCGCAAGGCACTGACCAGTCACTTGCTCTAAGTCCCTCCCTCTCAGAGGGCCTCTGAGCAGCTGGGCTAACCAGCAAGAAATCTAGGTCTCTGGTTCTTCCAGGCATTTCTGGACTGGGATGAAGCCCCACAATGAAGGAGTGGGATGTGGCATCTCAGAGCCACGAGAGCAACCGAGATATGGAGAAGCGTGTCATACCCTATGAAGTGAACTCTCACAGACTGGAAAAAGGGGGCAGAAGTGAGATGGTAAGACAAATTATCTCCCACTCCTATCTTTCACCGGCTATTTGGACATGCAGTTTCTTGTTGCAGCTTGTCTGCAGACAACCCACACACTGAGAGACATGTTCCACCTATTCATGGAGGGCTGGAAGTCAATGTCATTGCTATCAACTAAATTGCCCCCCACCCTCCATCATTCATATCTGGAAGTCCTAACCACCAGTGGACTGATTTGGAGACAAGGTCTTTTGGGAGATAATTCACATTAAATGAGGTCACTAGGATAGGGCACTAATCCAATAGGATCGGTGTCCTTCTAAGAAGAGGAAGAGACGGTATGAGCACAGAGGAAAGGCCACGTGTGGACACAGGAGTGGGGGGTGGGCATCCTACAAGCCAGGAAGAGCGCTCTCACCAAAGAGTGAATTTGTGTGGGCACCTTGATCAGGGACTTCTGGCCTCCAGAATAGTGATAAAATAAATATCTGTTGTTTAAGCCACTCGATCATTGGTATTTTGTTATGACAGTGCAAGTTGACTAATACAATATACAAAAATTACTCACTTGGGTATCACTTAAATGTACTTATTTATTTTTTCTACAAAATGTTCTACTAAAAACTTGCTCATGGATCCACATATTCCTTTTCTATCAGGACATGGCCCACCGAGACATGGACATTTTCACAGAGAAGTTGCCAGGGTATAAATCCCTAATATGAGCATAACTAGATGGTTTGGAAATCTTCTTTTGGATTGCCTCTTAATACCCTGTATCTTTTCCCCAGACCTTGCCCTTGTCATGCCTTCACTCTGAGAGCTATATTTCCATGACCACCAACCCAGGACGGTGCTCTCTGGAACTCCTGAGACCACGGTCCATCATCGTCTCCATCCCATGGCGATAGATGATGCTCTTACCCTTCACCTAACATACTGCTGCTGTGTGCTGAAGACCAAGCAGCGGTCAGCACTGACTTACTTCTACTCTTAGGGAAAAAAAGAGCCCAGATATATGGTCTGGCAAGAGCGGGCTAGGAATGTTGTCTTCCTAAAGAGAAAACACCTTACAAGCACAGGCTCACGTGATGCTATCTCCGTATGCTATCTTCTGTTTCTGCACTCTCTGGGCCCATCGCTTTCTCTTGACTTAACAAACAACCACTCAGAACTTCTCACAGAAGCTTGGCAGGCAGTAGGCACAGCTGAAATATCACGGGCCGAAAATTCAAACCTGAGTCTGTCACTGTTTTGCGATCTTCATTCCCTTGTTCCAAAGTGAGAACAGCAAATGCTACCTCATTGTTTTGTCCTAACAATTAAATGAGAAAATGGAGAAAGTGCCTGCCATGCAGGAAGTACTCGACACTATGTATTACTTCCTCTTCCACGTTTCCTTCTCCCCAGGCAGAACTCAACAGCCTCACCATGCACGTATTTACACCCCCTGGGGCTCATCCCAGCTTTTCCACGGATAAAAAATATTTCCTTAGTACCTTTGTCACACTTCTTATGTTGTAGCCTGTTTGACCATAACAACACTACATAGGAGGTATCATTCTTCTCATTTGCAGATGGGAAAATTTAAGCTCAGAGAGAATACGAGATTCCCAAAGAGTCCACTCCAGAGCTCTCCCCATGAGACCACACTCTACATCTCATCCACATCAAGCCTTCCTTACTGGGTCAGCAGGTTCCACTGGGATTGTCAGACTTAAGGGACATTGATCACAACTTGGGAAAGTACAGCCTCAGTCCTCACAATGTGTTGTACGGACATAAATGGGCACAGGTGCCACCGTAAGTGGATCATGTGCTGACAGCCATCGTTCATTTGTCCAAGAAGCATTTATTAAGCTCCTACTAAATGCATATTAATTAGCTGTAAAGGAATCAAAGAACCAAATATATGCTCCCTACCATCTAAGAGTTCACAACTTAGGTGTTATGTGGACACACAAAGGCGCAAAAAGTCAACACATAAGAATCAGATAAAAAATTCGCAAGCACAGAGACTGACTCAAAACCTATATAATAAAGTGTTAAATTTTATAACCTACATCCCTTAGCTCCCCAGTGATTTCTCAGTCTTGACACCATCAACAGTGGGGCCATAGAATTCATTGCCATGGTGGGCTGGCTTGTACACTGTGGGGTATTCAGCAACATCCCTAGGGCTACTATCACACAGAGTGCCACGGACTGGGTGGCTTAGAGCAATAGGAATAGGAATAGGATTCTCTCACAGATCTTGATGCCAGAAGTCTGAAATCAAGGTATCAGCAGGCCATGCTCCCTGCAAAGTTTCCAGCACAGAATTCTTCCTAGTGTCTTCAAGCTCCTAGTGGTTCCCAGGAATCTGTGGTCGCCGGGCTTGTGGCAGCCTTACCTTCAGTCTGCGCCTCTGTCTTCACATGGCTCTCTTTTCTCTGTGTCTGTCTCTACATCCCTAATTCCCTCTCTTATAAGGATACTAGTCACCAAATCAGGGCCTGCTCTAATCCTGCATGATCTCATCTTAAGTCAATTACATCTGGAAACCTACCTTATTTCCAGTAAGATCACATTCACAGGTTCCAGATGGACATGGATTTTTGCAAACACGATTAACCCAACACACCTGTTTTCTACCACTATAACACCCACCCCACCATATATCTATCTATCTATAGATAGATAGATATGCGCACACATGCAGGCGTGCACACACACACACACACACACACACAATTTGGCAATCAAAAATATCTCCAGGCATTGCTCGGGTGGAAGAAAGCATCACCGGTCGTTAAGGACCACTGCTCTACAGAGATCAGAAAAGGGAAAAACAAATGCAAGCTGAGCAGTGGGTCAAGGCTTTGACGGACCAGATGGGGGTCCAGGGAGCCCGGCTTCTCTGGCTTCTCCCAGCTGCTCCCCCCTCTTGATATCTCTTCTACCTTCATTGCTATTTCTTTCCTCTAAATGTTTTTTTTTTCCTCCTCTTATTTTATCTTCCCTGTCTGTCTTTGTCTCTATTTCCCTCCCCTTCTCCTACTTCCTGCCAATACCTTTCATTCTCCTTCCTTCCGGGTACTCTGCGGGCTAGCCTCAGTCAGCCGGGCAGGTGCCACAGAACATGGCCGGTGTCGGCTGACAGGTGACAGGCAGGCAGCCAGGGCTGGGAAAGGAGGGGGTACACAACGGGCTCGCTTTCCTGTCACCTCGTGAAGAATGGCTCTCACCCAGTCTTTTCTCTTTCAAGAGTTTGTGAAATTCATTCAATAGAAAAAAAAAAGGTAAAAGGAATTATGAAGTCTTGAGGAAAATCGCTTTTTTTAAAGTTAAGTCGCATGACAATACAGCTGATAGAGTGAATTAAATTCTAACTGCACCAGCGATTTGATAGGTATCATTTTGCTAAGCATTACCGAGAAAATGCCTTCTAGGGGATCTGAAGTTCAAATTCAGAATGAACACGTGTCATCTGTGACATCTGATTCAATTAGGTGAAATTCATTAATATAAAAAAGGAAAAGGGTCAGATGGAAATTCGAAATTTGTAAAACAGATTCAGAGCACTTTTCTAGAAAACCTACCCACAACATCTTTCGTAAAGCCCACACTGATTTAATTAAGGATCTAAAAGGAAGGAAAACATTTCACTGACACATCAGTGGCATCACAGGTGCTTGAAATAGTTCTTTTTTTGTGTGACATTTGGGAAATATTTGTAAACTATGTTTTGTCTCCATGAACCCAGTATGAAGCTTGCCAGTCACTCAACTGTCCCAGGAAAGCATTCTCAGTCATTTGGACATAGCTCTGTTGCCATGGATAGCAGGTAAAGCTGGTAATGTCTGTAACTACTCTGGGGCAATCCTAAACTCAAGACTTTGGAACACCAAAGGCAACTGCCAACTGAGACTTTCTTTAAAAAAAAAAAAAAAAAAAAAAAAGAAGAAGAAGAAGAAGAAAGAAAAAGAAAAAAAATTAGTCAAATGGGTGCTGTAAAATGTTCTCCATGAAATATTTACCACCCATTTAGCAGATCACTTCATCTAAGGCATTCACATAGGGCTGGCTAAAAGAGTTTCAAAATCTTACTTTGCCTGGATGCAAGGAAGTCTGCCTCATTAGTGATCAATTACCAGCCAGATCTGCCCTAGTAAGTCATTAATATATACCTTGTACTGTCAAGCCCTGTAATTGGGCACCACATGGCCAATAAGCCATCAGATGCTATTATTAATACCTCCCTCAAAGCTCCACCAGGATCCATATTGTATAAACGAGGTACCAAATGGGGTGATTTTTCATTGCCTTCCAACCTGGCCTACAGTAAGTAGATCAACACAAACCAGCGGTGCTTGGACCCAAAGGCAGAGTTTCACTATGTGGCCCATCACTGACATTGATTTTCAAAGCTTCCAATAGTGCTGTCGTGTACACAAGCTTCTTCCTATGGGCTGGTGATCCAGGGCTAACTTCAAGGAGCCCATTTTTTCAGAAGTCCCTGCTTCCTCCTCTTCCTCCTCTTCAACATACAAGAATGAATGGAGATGCTGCTAAAGAATGAGATTACAGGGAGCCTGAGTGGCTCAGTCGTTGAGTGTCTACCTTCGGCTCAGGTCAGGATCCCAGCGTCCTGGGATCGAGCCCCACCCCGGGCTCCCTGCTCCTCGGGAAGCCTGCTTCTCCCTCTCCCGCTTCCCCTGCTTGTGTTCCCTTTCTCACCGTCTCTCTCTGTCAAATAAGTAAGTAAAATCCTAAAAAAATAAAATAAAATAAAATCTTTAAAAAAAAAAAAAATAATGAGCTCCCGTCCTGCAGCGGGTAAGTGCCCTGTGCAAGGAGGTGTTCATGTCCAGCCACAGGGGAGGAAGCATTAGAGAGAGAGATTACAAAAGCCAGAAAGCAGCAAGAAGAGGCCCATGGAATAAAGATACTGAGTAACTTCTCCCCCCTCAACATACTGAGATCCCAATTATCTTAATCCAAGAATCTTCTAGGGTTTTCTCTACTCAAGGATTTTATTCACTCCTGCATTCACTCATTCAATGATTCATCCATCCATTCACTCTGTCGTCTGACAAATAAGTACCGAGCCAACCAATCATCAGATTCGTGCCAGACCCTTGAATGGGAAAGGACTGCTTTAAAAAAACAGCCATACATCTTTATTCTTTTTAGGAACAGTTAGAAATCTCAGCAGCTCTACCTGCCCTTCCCCTGCTACTCCCAGACCTCCTTCAAGTGTCAGGTTACAAGATCACTTCCTCAGGAAAGCCTCCCCTGACTGCTCCTTCCTAGTGTAAGTGCTGTGGCATTCTGCACTTCTTGGCACATTTGCTATCACAAAGAAGCTGCTTTCAAATCGTCTTCAATGTCTGTGTGCACTGCTACACTACATTTCTGATGTGTTTGCCACAGGACTCCCTGTGCCTAGCACACTGCCTGGCACATAGTAGATATGCAATTAGTTGGTGCCGACTGATTGACTGCTGGTGTCACAGATCGCAGGAGGCCATTCCTGATGGGATTGCTTGCAGGCAGCAGTCTCTCCAGGAAGCAATCAAGGCCTTGACTAACAGTTCTAGCTTTACTACCCATAAGAAATCTTCAGTCAGGGTTCCCCACCCCCTCCCTTCATTTCTCTCTCCCTCCCACCTCATCTACTCCCTCCCTGTTCCCCTTCTCCCCTCCCTCCCCCTCTTTCTCTCTCTCCTTCTCTCCCTCTTAATCAACAGGCTCCCTGCGGGCAGAATGAGAGCAGGGACAAGGAAGACAGTGAAGAAATACATCGCTCAAGCGAGAAGCAGGGACTGTAAAGAGCTTCGGATGTGATGAGTTGATTGTCTTCTCTGTTCACTGCTGCTCTCCAGAACCTGAGAGGGACTGAGAAGGATGACGTGCTCGATTAAGACTTTGAAGAAATGAAAGAATGGGTTGATTAAGTTATTAATTGTAGAAAAGATCTGCTCCTCCGAGCTCACCGATGACGTCTCACGACTGAGGGAGGAAAAGGAGTCAGGCATGGACTAAAGACTCAGAGCAGGGTACCTTTCTGTGCTCTCCCATTAATCATTGTCATTTCTGGCCATTTTGGGGTCGGGGATCCCAGGAAGGGCCTACATTTTCAATAATAAGAGCAGTAATTGCTAACAGTCTGGGATCGCTTATCGTGCTGAGCAAAGAGCCTCTCTTACATTATCTGATTTCATCAAGACCACACACGGAGGTGTTGTTAACACTATTCTTAAAGTGAAGACCCCGCGGTTCAGAAAAATGTAAAAGACATGCTCCAGATCGCAGAGCTGCCAAGTACAAGATCTGGTTTCCTTCCAGCTCTGTTGGACCTCAGAGCTCTCAATCTTGGCCACTGGACTATGCTGCCCCTTCTAGACCCACAGGGTTACAGACCGAGGCCCACCCTCCAACAGATGCACAGCCCAGCCGCTGCACCACACCAGGGAGCTCCCTTCCCATGGAGGATGATGGGAAAGGCGCCCTCTGGCTTTATGCAACATGGCAGCAAAGCTCACACTAGAGGTGATATGGTCACATGACCCTGAGCTATCAGCTCCATCCTTGGTGGAAGTATAATACTTCCCTCCCCAGGGAAGCTTTGGAAAAAGTCTTCCTTCCACTGCCTCATCATGCCATTCCAGTGATTACTCAGCATGGCCACAACAGAGGACTCCAAGGTACAACTGACCCTGGTACAATTCTACTTTTTTGCCCAAATCACGCTGCCTCACAAGCCAGGCCCCCCGCCCCGTTGCTCTGCCCATCAATACACATTTACAACAGATTTCATTCAACTCCACTGGTCCTCTGGTTAATTTACACAGTGCCAAACTGACCTTTCCAAATGTGTCCCACGGCACAGGGAGAGTGAGGAAAATTTACTGCCAGGAACCAAAAATATGCTACCTTGTGAAATATGGGTTTTTTCATGGCTTGATTTGAACTTCGTATCAGAAACTGTGGAGCGGTTCAATGATTATTCACCATTTGAGGAAGGGAAAAGGCAGTTCAGAGGCCTTCAGGGCCCATATTTCACAGCCCTATCAGACGCTCACACAGGTGATTAAAAGCTCCGCAAGCAGCAGCAACTGCAGGGCCTGCTGGTCACATTCTAGAGAAAGAGATGTATTTCTCTAAACGAGAAGAAGCTTGAGAACCTACCAGCACTGAAAAAGTTGGCACGAATTCCCCTGGTGAATGCAGAGGGGGAAAAAAGCTCTCCAACTTCCCCTTCCCCTTCTCATCTTCCGTTCATCCATGAAAATCCACCAACGCCCCGTTAATCCGTGCTTTTCTGAGCTCAGTGAGGGCCTGAATGGTGTTTGGATTAACCTACCATGAGGCAGCTATCCTGTGAGGAGATGCAGAAGTGAGAATAATCTCTACGAAGACCAGGGCGTCACTTAGAGCACTGGGAGACAAGAGCACAAGAAACTGAGGGAAACAGCAAGGAAGAGTACAGGATCTTGGAGTGAGCTGTGACCAGCCGTGGGCTCGGACATGCAAGGGAAGGAGCCATTACTGGCAGCTTGAAAGGACAGTGGTCTGGACAGGGGAGTCCGGCAAGAGCTGCTCCCTTCAGAGGAGGCATGCAGCCAAGGAGGAAGCCAGGAGAAGGAATATTTTGCTCTCTCTTCCCTTCTCCATTCTCTTGGACTGTCTTCCATTGGCCCAGTGAAACCACAGCAGTTCCAGCTAAGGACCCCATTGGTATGAACCCTAAAGCTCACTGCCAATTCATAAAGTCACTCTTCAGGGCTGGAAACCAGATCTGGGATGCTGGAGGGGATAACTTAAAAATGGCCAGCACACCAAGAAAACTCTTAAAGCCCACCTTTTATGCTTGACCCCCCCATTCCTCTTCCAATTTCACGAAGACCATTTTCCTGTGCACCCCCAGACTGGGGTACAGCAGTGCACTAAGTCTGAGCTACACAGCCCGCTGCCGGTTTGAAGTGAGTGTTCTCCTCTGAATTCACAAAATGTGGCTCATGGGGTAAATTCTAAAAATGTTCTAATTACTTTGAACAGAAGGATATTTTCTTCTCTACCATAATAAAAACTCCTTCAAGGCAGGCAGCATGATTTGTTAGTACCTACATAAATTGAGTACCTCCTTATGCTGGTATCCACACATCTGTTATATGTCATTGGCTCATCATAATGAACATAGAGATGAAGAAATCAAAGCTCAGAAAAACTAAACTTCACAAAGTGACACGGCCAGAGTAGAACAGGTCAGAGATCTAAACTCAACTCTTCCTGACTCTCAAGTTCAAGCTTCTAACCACCATGTCACTCTGTCTCTTATTCACTTTCGAAATCTCTACAAAGCTTAGTAAGCAGCATAAGACACAGCAGGCCTCCTTCTGTTCACTGGGTGGGTAAATGGACACACTCGAATGGAAAGAGACCATCATTCTCAGTCTTCATTACTATCCCCTAGGCCAGATTCTCTTCATGGCCTTCATTAACTCATTACACGATCAATTATTGCGACTGTACTTTTTTTTTAATCATCCCCAAAGTCAGAAAAGAAACAGCAAACTTAGCCCTGGGTCTAAAAGCAATGTTTCCAAGCCAAGGAGCATAACTGAATTCCTAATCAAACACTACGTATGGTGCATAAAGGATGACTAGAATTCGGCTATTTCCCAAATGTTCACCCGAGGAAAGCTTAAATCATGCTCAAGAGCAGAGTAGGAACTCGGATGACAGAAAAGTGGCAATAAAGAAAGGGTATTAGATAACAAGGTGAGAACAAAACTGGGAAAGGAGAGATCTTATGGTAGTAGCCTTTCTTGGTAGGAGAAAAGCATGGAGAAGGAGGGCCCAAGCCCAGGCCCACAAACCAGGAGGGCCTTTCACGAACCAGGATTTCAATAAGTAACTGTTGATTTTAAAATCTGTATTCATGAAAACATTCATGTAAGCTGAAAAGCATTTTATTCACACTGAAAGGACTAGTTTTTTTGAAAAATTCTATGGTTCAGAAAATTCTACATGAAGGCTCTCTTTAAAAAAAAGAAAAGAAGGAAAAGAAAAGTGAATTACCATCCATTTGCCTTACTCCTTAAAGCAATGACTCAAGTGGCTAATTCACAAGTAAAGGCAAAGGACGAAGGAAATTTCTGACCAAAATTGCATTAACGTTCATGGCCCTTTTAAATCTGGGAGACTTGATTAGTCTACGGGCTCATAATTAAAGGGCGACCTAACAGGATTCCCTAGATCTCTGTAGGGCTGGAGGATGATACTCATCAAGAAAGGGCTTAGAATAATATAAACTCTACAACCTAGCAAGAGTAAAGGTACGAGGAATCTTAAAAAGGCACCCAAAAGACTTTGACATTGAGGAATATTCAGTAGATTTATCTTTGCCCATTCCTCACACAAAGTGCAACTAAAATCTCTGGTCGCAATAGATGAAACAAACAGGTGATGATGACAAAGGGAGACAAGAAAGTATACTATCTAGGGACTGCAGGACCCAAAGAATGACATAGGAGGAAGGTTCCTGGGTTTAGTTATGCCTTCTGCTTCCCAAATTTGGAGCCCAGCAAGTCAGCAACCCAGAGTCCCAATGGGCATGAACAAAAAGGCCCGACAAAAGCCTGCTTTATCTAGTCACAGGATCAGGAAAAGGACAGCCTCGCAGATCAGAAAATTTAGGTAGTAACCACTGTACTCCAGCCAAACACCACAGAAAAACTGAGGCCCCATCCACACCAGCAAATCCCCTGGATAGACTTTAAGGACACACCCCAATCCTCTGTCCCTTCTTCCTGCAGTGGCGTGTGAAAAAGGCCAGAAGCCAGAGATCAGAGAACACGTGGTGCTGGGGAGATCACACTGGACCTCTACTCCTACCCCCACAGCAATGAGGCACCGGCCTCTGCCGGGATGGTGTCAGAGGACACTTGATAGGCATAGGACTCCTGCCACTGCCCGGTAATGAGGCCACCTTCTGCGTGCTATCAGAAGAGGTCACACGGGGAGTAGTCATGAGGGACCCTGGACCCTCCCTGCCAGATGAAATCATTTGAAGCTTAGTATACAACCCCCACCCCAATCTGTATTAATATGAAAGATTTCTCCCCCTGGGGGCCAACAAAGGCTAAGCAGAGATCCAGGATGCCTACACTCATCTGGCAGTAACACGGGGCACCCCATCCCTTCCCCCGCCAGAGCAGTGCCAGTGGAAGGCCTTCTACCTTGTTTCCTAGAACAACCATAGAAAATTACCACAAATGTAATGGCTTTAAAAACAAACAAAAACAAAACAAAACAGGAATTTAGGGCACCTGAGTGGCACAGTTGGATAAGCATCTGACTCGGTCTCAGCTGAGGTCATGATCTCAGGGTCATGAGATCAAGCCCCATGTCTGGCTTCTCTCCCTATCCCTCTTGCTTGTGTGCTTTCTCTCTCTATCTAAAATAAATAAGGGGCACCTGGGTGGCTCAGCAGGTTAAAGCCTCTGCTTTTGGCCCAGGTCATTATCCCAGGGTCCTGGGATCGAGCCCTACATCGGGCTCTCTGCTCCGCAGGGAGCCTGCTTCTACCTCTCTCTCTGCCTCTCTGCCTACTTGTGATCTCTGTCTGTCAAATAAATAAATAAATAAAAATCTTTTTAAAAAAATAAAATAAATCTTAAATTTAAAAAAAACAGGGATTTATTCTCTCACACTTCTAGGGCCAGAAATGTGAAACCAGCCATAAAAAAGAATGAATCCTTGCCATTTGCCAGACCATGGATGGATCCAGAGAGTATAACACTAAGCAAAACAAGTTAGAGAAAGACAATACCGTATGATCTCACTCCTATGTGGAATATAAGAAACAAAACAAGTAACAAAGAAAAGAAAAAGAAACAAACCAAGAAGCAGACTCTATAATTAACAGGTGATTACAGGCAGGGAGGTAGGTGGGGGATGGGGAAACAGGTGATGGCACTAAGGAGTACATTTGTTGTGATGAGCACTGGTGACGTGTGGAAGTGTCGAGTCACCATATTGTATACCTGAAAATATTACAAAACTCTATGTTAACTACACTGGAGTTAGAATTTTTAAAAATAGAACTTATGTTCAGTTAGTTACATATAACACCAGTGCCCTCTGTGCTCACTCTCTCTCTAAAATACATAAATAAATCATTAAAAAATTATTTAAATAATTTTAAAATGGGGGGGGGGAGAGACCTGTAGGAGAGGCTTTGCACCCCATCACTTATTAATTGCAGACCCCAAAAGGAAGAGACTTACCTTGATTCCCAAAAGGAAGAAGGCTATGCTACTCCTCCAGGAGGAAGAATTTCTCCTTGCCCAACAACAAGCTCAGCCAATAAGGAAATACCACAATTCAGCCAATAAGGAACTGTCATCACCCTAAACTCTCCATTTCCTCCAATGGACTTTCATACAAAGCAGCCCCTCCCAACTTCCTCCTTTTCTCCATAAAGCAACATTCCTCCCCTGACTTGCCTATGCTTTTCCATTGCTTGAATATCCCTAACTGCAATTCCTCTACTATTTCTAAATAAACCTATTTTGCTGGTAAAACGAAACAAAAGAAAACAAAAATAGAACTAAAAAAGAAAAAAAGAAAGAACTGTCCAACTAAGTTGCTGCGGGGCCACGCTCACTGTGAAGGCTCTAGGAGCTAACCCTCCCTCACTTCTTCCAGGCTCTGGCTGCAGCAGGTGTTCTATGGCTTATGACAACGTAATTCTAATGCCTAGCTCTGTCTTCCCATGGCTTTCTTCTGTGCATTTCTTTGTATCCTTTCCTCTATTGTTAAGGACACCAGTCATTGGATTCCCAAATCCAGGATGATTTCATCTCAAGACTCTTAATTAATGACATCTGCAAAGATCTTATTCCCAAAGAAGGTCACCACCTGAGCTTCCAGGCAAACAGGAGTATTCCTGGTGTACACACTACTCAACCCACTATACCTGCTATAACAAATTTTAAATAAGAACCACAGTCTTATAATGTAATACCCCAAAATGCCCAGGTTTCAGTCCAAAAAATCACTCAGCAGGGGCACCTGGGCAGTGCAATCAGTTAAGCATCGGCCTTCTGCTCAGGTCATGATCCCAGGGTCCTGGGATCAAGTCCCGCATCAGACTCCCTGCTCAACGAGGAGCCTGCTTCTCCCACTCCCTCTGCTGCTCTGCCTGCTTGTGATCTCTCTCTCTCTCTCTGTCAAATAAATAAATAAAATATTTTTTTAGAAAAACCACTCACCATACAAAAATAAAACAGAAAGACTGTCTGGAAAGAGGTCAAGCAACAGAATGTAACACCAAAGAAACAGAGATATGAGAACTTTTTAAAAAGATCTTAGAGCAGCCGCCACCATGTTTAGTGAACAATTATGAACACACTTGAACCAAAAAAAAAAAAGTTCCAGCAAACAAAAAGACGTAAAGAAGAACCAAAAATATAATTATTTGAAACTACAAAAAAAAAAAAAAGAAAAGAAAAGAAAAGAAAAATACCATTAGCAAAATAAAAATAATTAATGGATGGGCTAAACAAGCAGAATGGGGGCAGGGGGAGACATGAGAAAATGCGTGAACTGGGTCAAAGAATGACAGAAATTGCCAAATTTGGGGCACCTGAGTGGCTTAGTTGGTTAAGGACTACCTTCGGCTCAGGTCATGATCTCGGGGTCCTGGAATCAAGCACCACCTCAGGCTCCCTGCTCAGTGGGGAGCCTGCTAGTCCCTCTCCCTCTGTCCCACCCCCTGCTCAAGCTTTCTCTCTCTTCCTTTCAAATAAATAAATAAAATCTTCCAAAAAAATTGCCCAAATTTGATCAACACAGAGAAAATAGACTGAAAAAAGAAAAGAACAGATCTTCAGAGACCTTGGGACAATAATAAAAGATCTAACAATCGTATAATTGGAGTCGCAGAGTTAGAGGAAAGAGAATACAGAGCAGAAAGAAATAACAGAAGCATTATAATAATGGCTGAAAACTTCTTGACTTCGACCATAAACTATGACCTACAGATTCCAGCTAACTCCAAACACGACAAATCCAAGAAAATGTACAGCAAAACACTTTATAGCCAAACTTCTGAAAACTGTAGGAAAAAAAAAATCTTAAAAATTTTTTCTCCTATGAAGGAGAGGCTTCCCTCTCCTTTCTTTCTTTCCTCCCTTAAACAAACATACAAATGTCTCCTGGGAGTACAAGGCAGCACTAGAGTCTTACAAAACATGGGTGAATAGGTCCGTCTGTTCTCTGCAAACATCCAGGCATGCACACAAAACACCACAGGAGAGGCAAACATCAACCCAGCTTATGAAAGTTTCACTAGTGTAAATCTGTGCAAGTTACTATAGAAACAAGCAGAGAAAAGGACCAGAGAGGCCTCGGGAACACAAGAGCTCCCAGGATTTCTAAATTAATTATTTCACATGTCCATCAAATGCTTCACTATTGAGAGTAATGCTAATAATGATAATTCTTGGTCTCATTCCCTGTCAGCCAGTCCTTGAAAAGGCCTCCCAACATCCTAGACACAGAAGACATGGCCCCCGAACGCAGATGATTCCTCAGCACTCCAAGACTATTCCTACTGGAGTGGTGGGTGACAGGGTAATTCTCGCTTAGGCTTTCAAAGATTACGTGTTCAAAACAGGAGCCTGCCTTGGGCCTCTTTCATCTGTCTCTCTCGGGGCAGTAGCCTGTTCGCTTTCAGAACCCCAAGAAGCACCCAATAAGTCTGTGCCTCTAGAGGGGCTGTAAGGAGACAGGTCTTCATCCACCCACAAGGGCCCTGTTAATGGGCAGAGTCTTGCCTGCGGTCGCCATCTAGGTACAAATCAGAACTGGAGGGCGTCCAGCCCACCCAGCAAATCTGCACTAACTACACTCCCCTTGCTTCTCTTCGGGCCAAAGCCAGACCAGGGGGTGCCGACAGCACCACCGAATGCCCGCTCGCACGCCACAGTTGGTATTCCTGACAGGCGCCTTTCTCCAGCCAGCCCAAGAAGTGGGGAAGATGATTCATTTAGCTCCAAATGCAATTTACTTTCTGAACTTGTTTCAGTTTGATTCTCTCGTGTTTTATGCTCCATAATAAGTTTATATTCTGTTCTACCTGAGTCGGTGAAACCTCAGGGGCATCTCTTGCAGTTACCGAGACTAACGATCAGCAGCTCGAAACAGAAGCATGGCCCAGACTTCCAGAGATAGAGCCCATCTTCGACGGGGCAAAATGCGGCTCTTGAGCAAAGAGCCTGGGGCAGATGGAGCAAGTCTTTGGTTTGGGGAGATCACCTGGGCCCCTCCACTCTGTGCAAGGCTCTCAAAGCTCCAGTAGGGACTGAACAGCCGGGGTGCTCTGAGGCAGCAGGTGGAGGCTGGTTTGGGCCTCTTCCCAGATACTCCTGGAGCCTCCCGGATTTCTCCGCCCTTTCTCCCCACCACTTGGCAGGCTGACCTCTGTGTCAATGTCACAACTCGAGCACACTCAGCTCTGCAGGGGGAAAGAACGAGCACTGTGTGCTAGGAGTTGACAGCTTAGGGTTGAGGCTTGCTGAGAAAAAGACAGAAACAGAAAATATCCTGCGCACTTGCTTTGTTTTGTTTTAGAGAGGGGGAAAGGGGTTGGAGTGGGACAGAAAGAGAGGGAGAGAGAAAAGAATCTGGGCTCCATCTCACGACCCTGAGATCATAATCAAGAGTCCATGAATTAACCGACTCAGGCACCCAGGCACCCCTTCTGCCCACATCACAATCAGACAAGTAACTTGGTTAAATTCCCACGGTGACAGACCCAGGGCTGCCTACTCCCAGATCTGAGTTCTGTGACTCTCCCTCTTTTCAGTACCCTTACTACTGTTCTTTTACCTTCTTTTTTTTTAATATTTTATTTATTTGAGAGCAGTGGGAACAGCAGAGGGAGAGGGACAAGCGGACTCTGTGCCAAGCACAGAGCCCGATGTGGGGCTCGATCCCACAACCCCAGCATCCTGACCCAAGCCAAAATCAAGAGCCTGTCGCTCAATGGACTGGGCCACCCTGGTGCACTTTCTTTTATTTCTTACAATTGCTTCTCAATCTCTCTTTTTTTTTTTCCTTGCCCTTTTCCTCTAGAGTTTTCTCTAAATTCCTCCTAACACGTCATCTTACTTTTGAATTTTGAAAAACATGTATCAAGCACTGTATCATTTCAGGTGTTTTTCCCTTCGGTTGCTTCCAGAATTTCCCTTGATATTTAGCGCCCTGACATTTCATCTCAGCGTGTCCAAGTGCAAAATTATTCTTTATCCTCCTTGGCATAAGGATTCCTTTCTTCCGTCCTTCTGGAAGATTATCCACCAATATCCATAAGACATTGCCTCTTCCTACCCTCCACTCTCTTTCTGCCTCCACTTAGACCCTCACCCACTCTTGCTCATGGGTCTCAGCCTCTTTCTTGGTGTCCACTTCCCTCTGGATCCCAGGTTATGACCTCAAATTGTGTTTTCAGTTTTCTTAAATTCTTTCACTGTGTCTAAACTGCTACTTCATTTTTCTATTGTGGTTTTAATTTCAATGTAATTTTTTTTTTAATTTCTAAAAGGGGTAAGGGCGTCTGGATGTCTCAGTGGGTTAAAGCCTCTGCCTTTAGCTCAGATCATGATCTCAGGGTCCTGGGATCGAGCCCCGCATCGGGCTCTCTGCTCAGCGGGGAGCCTGCTTCCCTTCTCTCTCTGCCTGCCTCTCTGGCTACTGGTGATCTCTGTCTGTCAAATGAATTAAAAAAAAAAATCTTTAAAGGGTATACTTGTTTTATTTTCTTAGATAGGCCTACATTGTAACTTCCTGTCCTACCTTTATGATAGTGGTTCCTTCCTCCATCTTGTTGATCATTTTAAATGTGAATAATTTGAAGCCTCTTTCAGATTATTTTATCTTCTCAAGTTCTTTAGGGGCTAATATTCCGATTACTGTGATTTTTGGTTTTCCTCCATGGTGCATCATTTCGTGGCGTGCAGTATATACTCTTTTATCATCAGCGAGCCTTCAGCAATAGAAGTCAGGTGCGCCTGGCTATAAAAGTTTCCTCAAGAGTGGTTCTGCATGCCTTTTCCTGGGCACAAAATCAGTTCCAGCAGGACCTTTCTTCGATTTACCCATTCCCTTCCTGCCAAGTTGGTGTTCTGCATCTGTGGCAGAAATCTGGGCTTCGTTGTCTCTCAGAAGATATTTTTTCTCCCCAATCTAAGCTCCGGGCAGGGAGAATCTTCCTCTTTGCTTCTCTAGGCTGGGAGGAGAGGTCCTTTCACTTGAGCCATCAATGGGGGGACATGCCTACCAGCCTCACATCCTGCGTATACAGGGGCACATCACCTGTTTTCATGAGTCTCCATGTGGAACATGGTTCTGGGCTCACATCCATACATCTCCTCCGGCCTCACCAGACAGGCTATTTCTTCTTCACCTCCGGCACCCAGGCATTTTTGTCCTTCTTTTAGGCTTAGATGTGCTTTGTTTTCAAATTGTGATTTTTTTTTTTTTAAGTTTTACTTTGAAATAATGTCAGATCTACAGAAGAGCTGGAAAACATAGTTCAAAGCATTCTTCCGGACTTCACTTAGATTCCCCAAAACCATAATTTGTTACCACACTTGCTTTAGACCCTTCCCTCTTGTTCCATATAGTTATAATGGTTACATTGCAATTTTTTTTTTTTCTATTTGTTTATCAGAGAGAGAAAGCACAAGCAGGAGGAACAGCGGGCAGATGGAGAAGCGAGTTCCCCACTGAGCAAGGAGCCTGAAACAGGGCTCAATTGGGATCATGACCTGAGCTGAAGACAGATGTTTAACTGACTGAGCCACCCAGGCATCCCTAAATTGTGATATTACGATCCCATACTTTTTGTTCTTATGGGAAAAGAACCACAATAAGCATCAACTTGGTCTCCCATATTTAGGCACCAGAAGTTACTACAGGTGGGAGTCAAAAAGGAGCAAGTGAGGATTATAGGTCCCATTTTTAAGTAAGAGAAAAACTAAGGCTTCAGAACAAAGACTAGCTCAAGTTCATGTCAATATGAAGTCCACGTCACTTTAAAGCCAGGATTCTAAGTCATAGCTCTCCTTCCTGTAAAACACACTGCCTGAAACTACTCAGAGAGAGAGACCACAACAGACCCCCTCCGACAGTTGCTGCAACTCCTCCTATCACGACTGGAGTGTAAATAAATTAGAATAGGTGTGCTTTTTCTATCAGCAAGTAATTAGGCAAGTCACACCTGCCTCAGGTTCATTTGTAGATACATTCTGGCTGCTTTCTTAACTGTCTCTTTGGGCAATTAACAGACTCAGCTGAATTTTTTCTATGACTCACCTCAAAATGCCATATGCTCACAGAGGTACATGTACAGAAAAAGCAGCTGATGCCTAAAGGAAAAACATAACCAAACACTAAGTACACAAACACTTCTGCTGGCATATATGCCTACAATTTATCTTCTCCTAGGTGGCTTCCATCATTCCTCGAAATAAATAAGCAAAACTAAACTAATTTCCGGTGGCATTTGCATTAGGACTAGAATGTCTGCATCCAAAAAAATAAAATTTATTGTCAGAGTGAGTCAGAGGTGTTACGACCTTCAGCTTCCTCGGTAAAGGACAACATGCCTAGCTCTCACACATTCAGAGAAAAACTGTTATCTGGGGTATGGAACATCACCAATTTATCAGTTAAGAACTTTATGAACTAAGTTTGCTTTTAATCCCCAGTCTTTCCACTTCCTTGTCCTACATACCTTCAACATTGGGTCAGTCCACCCCTTGACTTTCTCACTTCCAACAGCCCTGCTGGGCACTGCTGGGGGAAAGCTCCCATCCACATAGACTGGAACCAACCCACGATCTCCCTTATCATTGGTCCTTAAGCCCCTCTCCATCACCCATCTAAGTCACTGGTCACTTATTTCTCCCATTCCCTTTGATGACACTTTCTACTTTGACCATCCTCAAATTATTCTCCCACCCAACCCACCATCAGTGGATGACCTCATATTAGTCCAGGAAGAAAGTTGAGGCTGACGGGAGTGACCTCCTACTTGCTGATTCCCATATCCACAAACGTGTCCTTGTTTTTGTCTAAAACCTACTTTCTTCTTTCCAGTCTCAAGGCAGAGGTTCCTATTCAATTGTTCATGAATTTTTCATGATTAACCTGATCTAATTTCCTTCTAGCTTCTTTGGAACATTTCATCATCAGTCATTCCCAGTTTGGGCTGTGTATTCAATCTCTTTTATTTCAAAACTGGCTTCCATTCTGGCCAAAAGTTTTTAGAAGCTTTCCCAAATGTTTCCATCTTTAAATAAAACAAGCAAAAAAGCCCAAAAAGGCAAAAACCAATATATATCGCTCTCTCAATCCTAAAACTTCTCTAATTATTGCCCTAATGTTCTTTTCCTCTTTACAATCAAATTTCTCAAAAGAAGACTATATCTACCATCTTCTTTCCCACCAGCCAACCTTCCCAAGTATGGAAACAAAATTCTTCTGCACACTCAAGTTATGTGGTCTACTGTAGTATTTGACAACTTTATTTATGTTCAAAAATAAATCAAAAACCATTCTCTATGTCCCTCTCCTTTCTACTTGAAAGAAAACATAAAAATAAAAAAGAATTCAATGGAATTAGTTTTGACCCAGCCCAGAGAGCTAAGAAAGAGGTACCCACAGTGAGTGTAGCCTGACATTTCTGCATTTCCTGTTACACAAGGAGAGAGGAAAATATCTTCTTTTTAAGGGAAGGAATATCCATTGCGCATATGAGATTGATCTATGTTGCTTTGATAGAAGAAAAGTGCTCACCTTGATAAAGTGTGTTAGCTTCTCCAGTAATGGTGAGGAAGTCAACTATAGCACTTGTTGAAAGAGAGAACTAGTCAACAATCAGAGCATACCTCCATTTTCACTAAAGGAAAGCTCTTTAGCACCTATCTGAAGCTGTATGTGGTCACATTTGGAAGGTTCAAGAGAACGAGAGGGAACTGAACTTTCTGTTCATGCGGGAATGGCTAGAATTTTCTCAGGGAGAAAGTGGGGTACTGCCTTTGGGGGCCTGACTATAGGAGATCCAACAGAAAACTGAAAAGCAATTAAGAAGTAATATTTGAAGTAAAGGATCAGTCCCATGAGACACCACCTTTTCAATGTCTAGCAGATGTTTCCACCTGGATGCAAGAGAGCATCTAAGCCAGATAAAACACTAACATCCCCAGGCCCTCCATCCCTCACAATGCCCCACTCTGTGAGTTCTATAAGAAAATTGACAAAAAATACCAGTGTTTCTATTTTGTCCAGTGTTTCACCTGACAAAACAAACCAGGAAGTACAAAGAAAAGAGACATTAACTGATCTATACTCATCTTGCCCAGGGCGTTGAGAAATGGCTGTGCAGGCTGAGATGGGGCCAGGGGACCGACAGACTCAATAGCACAATCACACCGGGCTGGCGGCAGAGGCGACCACTCCTCAGGTGTGGGGTCTGATTCCCCATCAGGTAAGTGAGCAAGTCACAGGAAAGAGGGCCCTGTCAAACCTGTGTTCATCCCTAATTCAACCCCTCACTGCACCCCGAAGCTCCAAACAGATCTGCATGTCGACTGAATGCTGGTCTCCTGCCTTTCGCTCCCAGGACTTCAGAGGTTATCCATCTGAGAGTAATTCACTTGCTCTCCCCTAAAAAACAGCTCCTCCTGCTGAATTTAGAGATTTGAAAAACTATACCACCACCTATCCAAGGATGTCATTTGCAATCCCTCCTCTTTCTGGACCCAAACATTTCTCACGTGTTTTCTTCCTCTCTACTTCCCAGTCATACTGGTTATTGCCTATTTATGTGCTCACAAAAATCACTCCTTGCCTCTCTCACTGGTCTAGCCTTTCCATTTATCCTGCCTACTAATGGCAGGGTAACGTTCCTAAGATTCTAGTTGTCAATAACTTTCTTTTTTTAATCCAAACTCTTTAAAGGCCCCAGACTGACTGCAGGATAAAATCAAAACTACTGCTTAGCCTGGTCTGCTGTGCCTCCAAGGCCTGTCATCTGCCTGCTCGCCAATGTCATGGACAGCCACCCTCCCCCTTGGCCGCTTGGCTCCATTCACCCTGGCTTCCTTTTCATTCCTGGAACGTACTACATTCATTCCTGCTACGTGGCTTCTCACAGGCTGGCCCTATTTGCCTGTAACCTCTAACCCTCTTCCCAACACTCCATCCTAGCTCACTCCCCTTCTCATATAGCACATCTTTATCATTGGGAGGTTGGCCTAAATGTCTCTTCAAAGAGGCACTGTTGTCTAATGGAATCACCAGCACCATCCCACCTTATTTATCACTTCAATCTCTTTATTTTCTTTAGAACTGTTACTATATCCTGTGACTATTTACTTATTTGATTACTGTTTTATGACTGCTCCCCCTTAGTCTGAAATCTCCAAAAGGTCAGAGATTATACCCATATATTTAATACCTGATATAGTCCCTGGCACCTAACAGACACCCAGTATAAATTGGTTAAATGAATGAATGAATGAATGAATGAATGAATGCAGGCTGTGAGATGTACATGGCTGCCTCACACCAGTGGACTTCTGCTCATTATTGTCCTTTAGCTTAGAGAAGGCCCTCTGTCTAGTCCACTATACTGGGGAATGGCTATGCTGATTCCACACCTTAATGCTAGCATCAATACCTCTTCCAAATGTCCCCTGATTTCTTCCCTTACCTCCCATGTGCCATTCTCAATTCCTCTCAATCTGCATAAGCTTCTATCATGATGTTTGTAATACTGAAGCATACTATTTTTGTGTTCCCTCTTAAGGAAACATTATTGCTTAAAGAAAAGACGATGTCTTCATCATCACTGTATCCATAATACCCAGCCCAGTGCTGGAAACTAAATGAGCCCTCTTCTAATGATTTTTGAATTAGCAAATGAATGACCGAACGAAACATGCTATGACTCTATTTTTTTTTTTTTAACAACACATGAAACATCTCACTGTAGAAATTATCACAAAGTCTTCTCTACCCACACTGCCACCCATTCCTTGGGGTGCTAAGATGTACAAAAATGCAAAATAGAGGTTAATACCTAGTAAATTACATCCCTTCCAAAAGCAAGACATGTCAGACTGAAAAGACAAAAGGAGAAACACCATGAAGAGAGGCCAGTAGTAAGTCCATTAAGTTTGCAAAATATTACGTAAAACTGAGCACCCATGGTCCGTGACCTCAGTCAAGCAAAAGGAATAGATTCAGAGGTCACTCTGGCAGTCTTGAACACAGAGGCTGCCAAGCAAGGTAGAGGCAGGGCACTGACCTTTTGGAGATTAATTTTTTACACCTGGATGAGAGGTATCACTATTAAATCCAGACATCCTAACACATTTAGCACAAAGGTCTGAGCAGGGCTTTGCACTCAGTTACTTAACTTCTAAATGCCCTTGTTTCTAGTCACGAGTATCCTTAGCATCATCTGCCAAAAAACTGATCGCCTTTCCTAAAAATGGATGGAGCTTTATCGGACGACTTTTCAACATAATGATAGACAATATCAAGGCTCATACAGTCAGTTTACAATACAGTGAATTGATCTGATTTTTTTTTTGCCAAGCATGGAGCCTGCCTGACATGTTTTACATCAATTACTGATGTTATTCAGGTGTCTATGTCACTATTGAAAAGCCAAATAACTTGATTGCTTCTAAAGCTATTTGGCACACATTACTTTATTGATTCCCACAACCTGATAAGAAGACATGACAAATATTTGTCAGGCTTCCATTTCTGGCAATGTGGTAGATAAGACAGTTTCATTCAACCTCCCCACAGAAGCAAGTGAAATGGTGGATAAAATGCAAAGCATTGCCACGCTGGACCGAGAAAGGAAATGTGCTCTACTCCGGAGTGAAATGAAACCGGAAAACCTTGGGAATAAGTGAATGTTGAGGCCATCTCTGACCCAGAGAGTTTCCTGCCAACCCCTAAAAAAACCTGAATTTCTTCTCTGACAACACACATGGCCCAAGAGACAGAAGCCAATGTCTGGCCCATGTGTGGAATTCAGGACACCACTACAAAAAGCTGGTACTTCGAAGAGCTACTCATATCATCAGAAGTGAACCAAAAGCAAAACCCTTTCTCAAAGGGGAGAACAAGAAACATTACTTGACTCTGGGGCTACTCTGAAAAGCTATCCATGTATAACTACTCTGAAAAAGTATCCACGTATTAGGATTTTTTCAGTCCCAAACCATACCTACGTGGTTTGAAAGCCCTCAAGGAAAGAATTTAACTTAGGGTGTATCCATGTTGAGAGGGCTGCTATGGGTGACTGGTAGATGCTCTCAGGAGGAACCTCAACTCAGACTACAATGTGTCCCTCAGATGTAGCTCCAAGTAAATGGGCATCTTACAATCAATAGTCATAAAGCATACTAGACATGGGGTACTACCTATGAAAACCAGCAGAAGTAACTGACAAAAAATTAGCTCTCAGATACATATACTGTTGAAAATAGATAAACCAATCAAATACAAACCTGAAGATAATTTAAAGTTATTAATATCAGACAAAATTATTTTATTTTTAATTTATTTATTTGACATACACACAGAGAGAGAGTGCACAAGCAAGGGGAGCAGAAGGCAGAGGAAGAAGCAGGCTTCCCGCTGAGCAAGGAGCCCAATGCGGGGCTCAATCCCAGGACCCTGGGATCATGACCTGAGCCAAAAGCAGATATTTAACCAACTGAGCCACCCAGGAGTCCACAGACAAAATTCTTTTTGAGACACTTAAGATAAATAAGATTAACATAATGACTAATGTTTCAGTTAATTAGGAAAATACAATACAATTATAAATTTATATGCAACTAACAACATAGCCTCAAAAATAGATAAAGACTATGGACTCTGAAAAACAATCTGAGGGTTTTGAAGGGGTGGGGAGTGGGGGGTGGGAGGTTGGGGGAACCAGGTGGCGGGTATTATAGAGGGCACGGATTGCATGGAGCACTGGGTGTGGTGCAAAAACAATGAATACTGTTACACTGAAACGAAATTTAAAAAAAGAAAGAAAGAAAAATAAATAGGTAAAGCAAAATTTGTTAACTAAACAGGGAAGATTAACAGCTCAGTCACTGTAATGGGAACTCTTAGCACACTTCTCTTAAATATTATAGGTCAAGCAATCAAAAAAGAAGTTATTCAAGATATAGGAGATTCAAATACATAAATATATGTTTGAAATATATATTTGTATTATATATATAATAGTATATGTGTATTATATATAAGGTATAGTATGTGTTTATATATATACATATATATATTAAAATGGTGTTTCTAATAGTTGAAATACACATATTACTTTCATGTAGATATTTACAAAACTCATCCAATATACCAAGCCATAAAGACAGTCCCAACAATCCTTAAATGTTGAGTGCGGGCAGATGACATTCTATATTCATAATAAAGTTAATTTAATATTAGTATCAAATAAATAACTAGACAAACACCATCTATATGAAAATTTACAACAAACTACTAAGCAACCCATGAGTAAGAAAATGAATAATAACGGATATTAGAAAAAGTTTAGTACTAGCAGGAAATGAAAATACCACATAGGAATGCTAGTAGTATGGAGCGTAAGTGCTCCTTAAAAGGAAATGGATTGCTTTAAATGCTTGTAAGTGCATCTGGTATTTGAAAAAGCATAAAAGACTATGATATAAACAATGTTAACAATGAAAATAAAATCATAACTAGACAAACTGAAACTTTTAAACAGATTAAACAAAAGGACATATAATCACAGTTATGCCAGCAATTTAAAAAATTTTAGATTAAATAGGTACATTACAGGGAAACAAAAGATAACTTCCCCAACTTGTATCAAATAGAAATAGGGAAGCCAAAACAAACTATTGAATCATTAAAAGAACTGAATCAGTAAGTTATAAACTCCTAACAAGAAAGCACCATAATCTAGGGGAAATCCAGAAAAAAAATTTCCCCAAATGTATAGGAAAGATATCATTCTAATATTATATGAACTCTTCCAGAGAACAGAAAAAAACAAACAAAAAAGAATATGCCCTCATCTCTCTTTAAGGGACAAACACAGCCTTGAGAACAAAAACAAGGACAGCAAAAAAGAGGAAAATTACAATCCTCTTGTAACCATGGACATATACGGAAATCCTAAATAAAATAAGAGCAAATTTAATCAAGCAATGTATAAGAAAGATAATATGTTATGACAAATGGGTTTATCTCAGGATTGCAAGTTTAGCTTAATATTAGAAAATCAATTAATGTGATTTATCTCAATAACAGATTAAGAGGGAAAAACAATCTGATAATTACAATAGATGTGGAACGAAGCATCAAATACAATTCAACATCTATTCATATTAAAAATCCTTCAGCAAATGAGGAACAGAAAGGCAATTTCTTAACTTCATAAATGAAACACACACACTCTTCAGTAAATGTCATACTTAATGATGAAATGTTGAAAGCATTTCTTTTAAGATCAAGAACAATAAAAAAAATGCTCACCATTGCCGTTTCTACTAAACATTGTTCTGAAAGTCCAAGTCAATGTATTAAAAACATGAGATAATAAAAGCTAACACACAGAAATAAATAAATTGTGACTTTACCAAGAAAAAAATGAAACCAAGAAAGAAACCACCACTTGCAGAAGGCACCCTCACTCACAAGAGAGATAAGCTGTGGGCAACTGAGCCACAATGCGCATCATAGATCATACTAGCTCAAACTCTTTTACGTACCATTTTATCTGGATCTATATACTCCAAGATAAAACCACATACAAAATGATCTGACAGAATCTCCACATGAACTCAGTATGCTCTAAAGCTCCAATCTCTTGACTATTCCAGCAACGTGGCTTACCAATTCTGACCAATCCCTGCCAAGATAACCTATGACCAAAGCCAGCCTCCAAACCCTAAAAATACCTTCCTACTACTTCCCTTTCGAACTGATTCTCCATTCTCTCCTGCTACAGCAAGTTTCTCCATCTAGCACTGGGTGACTACGGGTCTGGCCCCAGTGGTCTTTGGGCCCCAGGTTTTATCAAGAACTATACAGATCTATGTGGATGAAAGGCCAAACACTTAAGTAAAAGATAAATGTCCAAGAAAAGCACTCCAATAATTAAAACATCAAAGAGACAAAATGAAGCTATATATCTTTAATGAAATATATGTGGTTAAACTATAAATAAGGCAAATAAATAATTAACACTAGATTCTGAGGGAAGAGAGGGGAAGGCTTAGGAAAGACACACAGAGGACTTCATAGATACTGGTGTCTTTCTATATTCTTTTACCATGGGTGGTGGGCAAATGGGTGGTTATTTTATTAATACTCAGCATACACATATTATAGATTGGATTGTATATATAATATGGCTCATGATTTTTAAAAAATTTTATTTCCAAATGAGAAAACCGGGGTAATGTTGGTTCAATGGTTTGCCCAAGCTAGCACAGCTAATGATAACGCGAAACCTTTGATGATCGAGATGTGCACACTGTTGGATTCCAAAGGCCCAGAACAGAATAGTTCATGAAGCAGACCCACAACAAATGTTTGTCTGACTACATGGAGAAGCTAGAACCCCTCCATTCACTCATGACACCATAAAGCCTAAATGAGAAAGTCCCAGGAGGAAGTCTGCTGTCAACACTACCATCAAGGATCTTTCCACTCAAATGTGTTTATATTCTATAACGTATTTCAAGAACTTCTTAGTGCAAATCCAGCCCACCTCCAATTTTATAAAGTTTTATTGGACACAACTATGACCATTCATGCATGTATTCGCTATAGCTGCTTTTGTTTCACAAAGTCAAAGTTGAGTAGTTGAGGCAGAGACCATCTAGCCACAAAGCCTATAAAATTTACTATCTTTATGGAAGAAAGAGTAAAGTTTATCTTTACTCCCTTTATGGAAAAAGTGTGTCTGTCCTACCCTATTTCACTGTGAATACTACTCAACCTTTCTCTCAAAGCTAGCTAGCCCTTGTTGTGTTCCACGGGCCTGGCAAGTTCCTCAACCAGTAGGGGTTTCATTTCCTCATCTTACTCATGGTTCATCACCCTGAGAGAGTTGTTCAGATTTGTCACTAATAATGCCCGGAAGGAAACAAATACTGCTCACAAGGATTGCTGATTTCCACCCCTAATTTCTCTGATGTGGTCTGGAAATGATTCTTCTTTTTCATTGCTTCTTTGTTTATCTCTTCCCCTTGTTCTTTATTACCCAGGAAGTCTGTGTGGAAAGGATATTGTTTGCCTTTTCTTTTTGTTTGTTTGTTTGTTTTTTCCCAAAAGCCCACCTCCCTTGCTACCTAATTCCCACCTCAGGTCTTAACTTCTGTTTGTGACATCATGACCAGCTGCTATGGAAACACATGAGCTAGAGATTAGGTTGATTTAAGGTTTTTGTGGAGACTTCCTTTAAGAAAAGTACTGAGAGCCTGAATTCATGCACACCTCCTTGGATAGAAAGACCTGAGAGGAAGGGGAAGTGGGAAACAGATGAGAGGCAGGAGGCACCACAAAGTGCATGTTTATATGTGTTGTGACTGAATATGGCAAAAGAGAAGTTAGCAGATTGGCAGCTGGAGAGGACAATGTCGTCTGTCTATCCACAGGACAGCTCCCAGCCCTGCAAGTCCCACTGTAGGTGTCCACCACCTGAGAGACCTTCTTCTCTCAGGATTGCATTGTTCTGGCAAGGATCTTCATCCCTTGGAGGGAGGAAAAGGAAGCCAGAGATCAGGACTCATACCCAACTAATATGGGGGAGAAGGACACGCAGTGACTTGACCAAATTTTGAGATTCACAAAGTAGAGCTCAGACTGGTGCTAGAAACACGGCAAAGGAAGATACGAATCAGGATGAGCCAGAAAATGTGATGGTGCCATCACTATATCCTCCGATCTGTCACCTCCTTTCCAGGAACATGTTCTCTATTTACAGATACAATCTAGTCAGACAGGAAGAGCATATCAGCCTGCAGAAAGTCAAAGGACCCGCCAACTGCCAAATCTTTCAAAGCAGGATCAATTAATCCTCTAAGGCAAATGCTCCAATCACAAAATGGCCGACCTGGTATGAGAACCTGGGCAGTCAGGCTTCAAAGCCCACTCTCTTCATTCCTGTGTTTACTGTGTGCGCCTTTCACTTGCACCATGGATGCATGTACTTGTCATAACTGTGTGAGAGAGAAAGAGAGGGAATCCTAGCAAAAATGAACCAAGCACAACTCAGAAAATGGAAGTTCTAGGGAACTAGGTGAGGTCTCTGGAGGATCTCCTCACACCAAAGATGAACTGAGATTCTCTTCTGTCAGGAAACAGCAGTTGACTCTACTGAGAGACTGCTTTCACACAATGAGTGTTATCAGGACACATCCCCCTGCAGTTCTGTCTCAACTCTCTCCACTGCCATAAAGGGACCCTCTCAGGCACTCACCATGGGTACACCCATGGTAGACAAGCTAGGTATAAGGAAAGGGGTAAGGGATACAAGGAAATCCATCATTTATGCTAAGGTAAGATACATTTGGGTTCATTTGGACAACAAGAATAAGAGAAAATTCTTCAGTCTCTGTCCAAAGGTGTTCCTTAACTTGGTGTATGGAAAAGAGTCTCCCCCTCACCTTGGAGAGCTTCAAGCTGTTCAAGATAGGATGTTGTGTAGTTTTTGCTACTTCCTGCCCACAGGTACTGTTCTGAGCTTACAAACAGGAAATGTTATGTTCTCCTCTTTAACCAACACCATTTTGGAGATAAATACTAGCTGTAGTACGCACATACAAGATGAGTAAGGGGGGAGGGTTGAGTACTAATTTTTACTGAGCACCTACTACGTACCTGGCATGGTGCTTTATATGCATGGACTATTTTAAGCTTCACCACAGTCACAGGAAAAAATATTCCTGATGTCACATCACAGATGAAGAAACTGAGGCTGGTTCAGACCAGAGGTTGCCCAGTGACCAGTGTTTTCATAGCAGCCTACCCAGCTACTGTGAGAGAAAGTCCAAATCTGCATGCAGATCAAAATGACTCAAACACCTGTGCTTGAGCGGTAGCTCTTGGCATTACCTTCGGACAGCTTATCTCCACTTGCGTCTCACCCTGCACCCCTCAATTCAGAAGTCTGTGGGTTAACTGGGGTGTGAAAATGGCACCAAAAATGGAGGGTTACACCAGCTTCCAATAGACAAGGAGGACAGAGTGAGAGAGTGTTTATGTGAGCCGTTTAACAAGGACCTTCTCTCCGACACCCTGTTCAGATTACCGTGCTAATCCTCAGCACAACGTTATGACAATGGTAATACCTCCATCTTTCAGAAGAGGAAGTGGAAGCTCAGAGAGAGTGTAAGTCACTTTCCAAAATCCAGGAAGAGAGTCCAAAATCGTAACCCAAGACTGATGACAAACCTAGGCTTTAATCTCTAACTCTGTCAAAATGTCTTCTTTCCTGGAGATACACACTTGACAATGTGCAATGTGCAGTTTTTATGGAATTCACACACACACACACACACACACACACACACACACACACACACACTCTGCTGGTCTCTCCAGGCCAGGTGCTGGAGATCAAAGAGGGGTCCTAGTGGGGAAGCAGTCTCTCAGGGAGCCAGTCACTCTTCTAGTGGGAGCCTCCATTCATCCTGGAGTGAAAAGCTCCCACCGTGTGAAGAACCAGAGTGGTGAGAATGACACATCCCAGGGAGTCTCCAACCAAATCCAGTCCAGTCCTCCCACAAGGACCTTGGTCCTTCCACAAGGCTTTGGAAAGAGACTCACAATGTAGGAAGGGACAGTGGGACTTCTCCAAACTGGCCCCAGATTTCACCCTCCCCTTCGGCACGGAATGTGAATCCACTGTGCTACCAGCACCAGGTTGGCCTCGGGATCCCTGTGCCTGACCTCAAGTATGGACTCATTCCCAGCTACTCCTGTTTTGACCTCTGTGGTGCAGCTGATACCAGGCAGGGTCTCTGAAGCAAGATTTTACTAACCAGCAAAAATAACCAAATGGAGCTAGAATGGGAAGTAACATGCAAAAACTAACCTGGTTTAGGTGGGATAATTCCTCTTTCTCAAACCAAGGCCCCTCTAAAGGACATTTCCCTGAATAGCCCTCATGCTTCCTGTCCCTAACCAACAGCAGTCCAACGATTCCACCAGAATCCCCAAATACCTTTGGGCATATCCAAACCTCAAAGACAGATGCACTAAACTCCAGAGGGACAGGAATGATATCTACATATCCACTGTCTGATCCAGTTAGTGGCACAAAATAGGTGTCCTTAGACTAACTTTTTGGCATGATCTCAGCAGAAGGAGAAGGTCTTCTCCAACGTCAACCCCAGTGATGACTGGTACATATCTTTGATGTCAGAAGTTCCAAAGAGTTGTTCCTCCTGCAAGGCAGGAGACTCATCTTGCATGTTGCCTGTTTTATTTCCATCTCTGAGGACCTACCTTTCCCCCAGGCAAGTGACAATGGGAGCTCGCATCTCTTTCAGGGCCTACCCCATTCCCTACTGGTTTGGCACCGGCCCGCTCAGTAAGCAGAATCCCCCGGCTTAAGGCTACGATGTCACCTACCTCATTAGAAAAGCTCAACATCCAACTCTGGCATGGGGCCATCCAGTTCTGCCTTTTAATTCTTAAAGCCCCAGCTCTTAAAAAGTCAAATGCCGGTTCCCTTGTATTAAATAATACAGGGTTGAGAAAGCCTAGCTCATTCTGACCAGCTCTGAACTAAAGATAATCTTACTTCATTAAAAACCCCATCAGCTTTATCTCTAAAGTTATTCCAAAGAAAGTGCTAGAGCATTTCATAATTAACATGTGGCAGCAGGTGCTGTGAACAAAGCAGGCACAATTATAATAACTTGAAGTCAATAATTCATAAACGATAATGTATTATTAATCAATTATTGGGGCCTGAACAACATTTAATGAGATTAAGCTGATTGTCAGGCTGAACTCTAGGATACATATTGATTCAATCAGAGTGCTTAATTAAACTATGTAAGTTGCCCACCAAATCATTACATCACAGCTTCCTTCAAAGAAGGGCAGTTTCTATTCTACTTTCCTTCCTTGTGAATTAGGAATTGTTATGGATCAAAAAGAAATTAAGGGAAGGACTCTTGGTTTTCATAACAACTTTAGAAACAACCACATAATCAGGCTCTATTTCTTTCTGATTATAAAAATAAATGCTGTTTGCACAAGTGTACTCAGAGTACAGTTCCGCATCTGTGAATCCTTGAGAGAACCAGATTCAAAAAAACAGGGCTGCACTTCATACCTAAGCATAGGTAGCTGCTCACAATGCTCCATTTTAAAAACCAAATCACTGAGCTTCCAAAAAATGAAAATCCCCTGCAAAATACTGAAATGAATTGTGATTTGAGTTCCCATGCCCTTCAATCCCTTTCCTATCCAAAAGGGGTTCCAACACCTCAAATTAAGCTTCAGTCAGCTGAAAACCAAGGGGCCTAGCCATTCGACAGGACGAGTCTCCGCTAGCATCTTCCAGAAGCTGAGAGCTGCTTCCCCAGCCGCTGCAAGTTCTCAGCATCACTCATCACGAACACCATGCCTACGTCCGTGTCTTGTCAACGTGCGGGTCCTCCTCTCACTCATCACACTGCTAATGATGGCAGTTATTTATGTTGAACATTGGACAAAATGTTTTTTGCTCCGTGTTCCACTCCAGTGATCCTGCCCGAGGGGAGACGGTGACAGCTCTGTCAGAGCATCCTGGGGTACAGGGAGGCCTGCTGGTCTTTCTAATTAGGGTTTTACCCTGTCAGTTTCCTGAATAGCCGCTACCAACCCAGATGCGCATCGCTACGTGCTGAGGACGGCCTTGCCCTGTAAAAATCTGGGATGTCAGAATCCACAGCTGCCACCTGGACTCAACGTTCAATGAGCCACAGAAAATCAGCTGCAGGGAAGGTACACAGAGAACACTGGGGCACTGCTGATTCCCTCTGAGTTGTGGCATGCGAGCTCCTAATGCTCTCATCTGTTGCTGGGGAAAGGCAACACTGCACACACCAGCTTGAGGCGAGAACTCCATCACAAGATCATTACCAAGGTGGCTATGGGCATACGTTTTAATTATCACATTTTGGGCAGTTATGCCCAGTGACTCAGCCATGCTCCTGGATGTCTCTCCCGTGACTGGAAACGGTGGAGTGATCTCTCAGCTCTGACCTCAAGACGCTCATGCTTACACAAGCCTGTCTGGCCAAACTACTTCCTTTTTTTACAGCTTTGTTTGGGAGGACAGGGATATAGAAAACCACAGCAAACAAACTGGAAAATGTACCAACGGCATTGGCTTGCCTCCACCTTAATCCAGCCCCTCCCTACTTCTAAGAAAAAGTCTTCTAATACTGCCAGCTTCTGTAAGTTAGCCTTGCTGTGTGACTGTGCATGTTTTGTTTTGGAGCGAGAGGGAGTTCCTGCTATCAGCAAACTCACCACTCACCTCTGCCTGAGTGGAATCAAGGGTCCCTGTAGGTTCATGGACATTAATTACAGAAGAACAGCTAAAATCCATCTCCAGGCTCTACCCCTCTCTCTGTCCTGGCTTTCTGAGAGCATGGGGAACACTGACCAGCTATGCTGAGAATCATTCACTGTCCCAGTCATACTAAATACACCTACCCTGCAAGTTACAATTTAGACACTTCACTGTGGGGACCAGAAGAAGCTCTACCAGCTGGAATGGAACAAAGAGCTCCTCCCACAGCTGGAGTTCCCTCAAGCAAGCCTCCCAGGGCAGAGCAACAGGGAGAGATTAAATAACATATCTTTTTGAGGTTTCTGGTGTTGACGTTGGATGTGGATGGCTGAAATCAGACCCAGGAGGTGCCTCTGAGCAAATCAGTCATCTTAAAGGCAACAAAACAAACACTCTTCTGATGATAGTCATGATGTCAAAGAAAAGAAAGAAAAGAAAAAGCAACAGAGAAAACCCAGTCCCTTTGTCGGATTCTAAATTCAGAAATTCCAAAATACTTCATTAAAATTCTTACTTTCTGCTAGGAAAAAAAAAAAAAAAAGTATTCCAAGAGTCGGAAAAGAAAGAACATTCTTTCAGCAGGAGTAATGTCAATTCTAAATATAGGAGAGCAGACATGTTATTTCAGATTCACAAACGGACGTTCAAATTCATCTTATCCATTATAGTAAACAAAAAAAACCAGACTTTCATTTTCCTTTGTAATAGAAAGAAGTAGCACATAAAGTGAAAAGTTCAAGGAGTGAGAACCTCCATTTCAAGCCGAATAATAGACTAAATATTCTGAACAATCCTCTGAACAAAACTACCAAATGCTAAAATAAAATATTTGTTTCAAAAGTCATTTTTAACGCATTGCTGAACTGCTCTGAAAAGGAGAAATCTGTAGCTGCCAAAAACAGAGTAAGACAAAAAAACAAAACAAAACACTTTGTAACATAAGCAAACATCAAAGCAAAATTTCTCCCAGAGGGTTTCTGCAGGAGCGGGGGGGGGGGGGGGGGGGGGGGGGGGGGGGGTAGTGAAGCATAGGTCTGCCCCATGGCAGGGCATCCAATAGGAAATTCTTGAATAAAGTTGAGACTCCAAAGGTCTTCACTCTCAATTCACAGAAAAGGAGAGCGTGAACAATGTGTTATCTCAAGTCTTCCCCATGGATACACACCTATAAGCAAATTTTCATATACATCTGAATTCATAATCTATATCCATATGATGAAGTCCCAGAACCTAAGTCAGGTTCGGTGGGGTGAGGAGGTTCGGAGCCGACGACTAAAGAAAGAATTCTTAAGACGTCGTTGGTGCAAAAGGTGATTTATTAGAGCACGGGGACAGGGCCCGTGGGCAGGCAGAGATGCGGCCGCCCCGGGTTGTGAGGGGTGGTTGGTTATATACACAGGAGTTGGGTAGGTGAGGACAAAGGGTTATTGGGGCAAAGAATACTATCAGGATATTGAAGGCTTAGTTACTATTAAGTAAAGACAATTGAGGGTCTCCTGGTGGAATGTTACATTCCTGCCATCAAACATCCTTGTTAATGAGATTTAGGTTTAGAAGAAATTTAACTTTATTTGCTTTTCCTTCTACCTCCGCCTCCTTCGGTTTTTATGGAGGGGAGGATGACATTAGGCTTGAGGAACTGAGTTCTGTGTCTTTGGAATTTGGGCTATTGATAAAGTAACTTCTTTGTTGTAATCTCAAGGACATTTGCAAACCAAGGGAGACTCGTGTCTTGCAGGATTGTGATCTCAGCAAGTCAACTATTTATCATTTTATGGCAGTCCGGGGTGCCTGAGGAATGCTCCACATATGGAGGGGAGCGGATGAAGGGGGGGTGCAAGGCGCCAGCTTTTGCTTTGTCCTCAGCCGGCCTCCTGCTCCCTCATCACATATGTGGCCCCCAAATCTGAGGCAAGTAATGTAGTCATCTCAATTTGCTGGTATCCTCACCTGACTAGCAGAAGTCAATACGAATGCTTGCTTAAATTAAGAAACATCAATTCAAGCCTTGATGATTTTCCACCGATAAAATTCCAAGTATCGTGAGTGACTTACTGTCAAAAATCACAGAACAAACCAGGAAACAAAGCCCCACGAGTGAGAGGCAACAGGAGACTGAGAATAAGGGAGACTTGAGATACTAAACTTATGGAAACCACATAAAATAACTACCCAGAACATCAAGAAATAAAATAAATTTGAGATATGAGCAAAGAATAAGGCTATAAAAGCAGAAACACAGATGTAGAAATAAATTTCTAGAAGTGAAAATTCTAATCATTGAAACTAAAAAGTCAATAGAGAGAAAGATGTTCAGTGGATAGCCCAAGGGTAAGGAGACCCACCAGTAGAAAGATAATAAACTACTTTAAAAACCTTCTCAAGAAAACATGCAGAAAGCCACTGGAGAATACTGCTTCCATCCTACCCTTAAGTAAAAGCTAAATTATCCATTCATTGTAACTTTCCTTGAACCTATCAGAGGTTAAAATGAGAAAGCAGACAAGTGAACTGAACTCCATAATGGTAAGTCCCTATACAGATAGACACACAAACTTTGCCCCTTTCTTGGAGTACAGAAGGAAAGACGGGGCTGCTTCCTTAGAAAGTAAAATTTTTTGAGATTCCTAAAAGCCACGTGTGGGACAGTGTGTGAACTAGAATCCACAGAACACAAGGGGAGCTCACGCTAACTTGTATCCTCTTCTGTTTGGATCCGTTGTAGGGCAGGAGAGTGAGAAGAGCTCCCCCTACAGGCAAACACGGTGGCACAGGCAGGTGGAAGGTCGGTTGCTGCTGATGGACAAGAAAAATACCGCCGGCTTCTTAGGATTCTCTCCTACAAAGCAAAACCTCCCACTGCTGTGGGGAGGAGCAGCCCCTCTCTCCCTCAGAACCCTGGATAGTACCAGGGTACTTCAGAGATAGGGGTAGACGCAGAAATTGTCTTTCCCTGGGGAGGGAAACTGTGCGGAGCCTTAGGTCCTCTGTAAGGCAGACGTGCAGGAGAGGGCTCCGGGTGGAGGGGCGGGAACACTGAGCTCCCCCCACCCCCCACCCCCGCAGCCCTTCCTAGTAGACTCTTAGCCACCTGCATGACAATAGCAACAACCACTGGAGGAAATGGAAGCCTGCTGCATGCTAACAGTAATGAGGAGATCAAAACCCTCTCCTGACCAGACCCACTGCACTCCACATGGACAGAAAGAGGCAGATCCATTTCTGAATGTACATAGTGTTGGTCTCATTCGCTGCTGTTTTCCCATACCTGCTGAATACCATTCAATTAAAAACAAACAAACAAAACACTACCAAGATACAAAGCAGAAACAACCTCAGAGAAGAGTTCAATGCTAAAATTATTAAATAGGGACTTTCGAAGAAATATGATGACTATGTTAAGGATCACATGCTAAAGAAGGAAAATGTAAATGACCAGATGGGGAATTTTAACAAGGAGAAGGAAACTATAAAAAGAGAGTCAAGGGGCACCTGGGTGGTTCACCTCTTGGTTTCACCTCAGGTCATGAGCTAAGGGTCCTAAGTTCAAGGCCCATGTCAGGCTCTGTGATCAGTGGGGAATCTGCCTGAAGATTCTCTTTCTCTCCCTCCTTCCCTCTGCCCTTCTCCCCCATTTGCATGTATGCTCTGTCCCTCTAAAATAAGTTTTTTTAAAAAAATCTTTTTTTAAAAAATAGCCAAGTGGAAATTCTATAAATTTTTAAAAATTATGTCAGATATGAATGTTCTTGGTGGGCATGTTGGGAAACTGGGTAGACAATGAAATAATCAGTGAATTTAAAGGAAGGCCAATAAAATTCTGCAAAACCAAACAAGCGGGGGAGGGAGGTGTGATGAAAGAAAAAAACAGAACAAAGCATTCAAGAACTGTGGGATAATACAAAAGGGTCTAACACATATATAATCAGGGTCCCAGCACAGAAAGACAGAATGAGGCAGAATACACATTCTGAAGAGATAAAGGCTGGGATTTTTCAAAAATTAATGAAAAATGAGTCACCGGTACAAGTAGCTCAGAGAACTTTGAAGTGATACAGAAATGACAGATACATCCACATATATACATCACACCCACATAGATCAGAGTCAAACTGATAAAAACTGAGGACAACCAGAGAAAAAGTAAAATAATGAAGAGGGAGAAGCAAAGATAAGAATTATAGCATAGGTCTTACCAGCAATTACGCAGCCAGAAGACATTATACTTAACATGCTCAAAGGAAAAAAAAGACTGCCAACCTAGAATTCCAAACTCAGGGGATTAAAATAACAAACAAAAACAAACAAAACAACAAAACAAAAAATGCTTCCAAAATAAGAGGAAATAGAAAAACTTTTTTTTTCATAAAAATAAAAGCTCAAAAAGTTATTGCTTATGGATCTGCCAAAATACAAGAAATATGAAAGATCTTCAGAAAGAAGGAAAATTTTCAGGTGAAAAATTGGATCTAAAATAGAAACAATATAGACTCAAAAGGGTAAGAATATAAGAGATAACATGCATTAATTCCTTAGGACTGCTATACCAAATTACCACAAATTAGGTGGCTTAAAACAACCACACAAATTAATTCTTTTATGTAGTTCTGAAGTTCAAATAGTATGAAACCAGTTTCAGTGAGCCAAAACCAAGGGGTTGCCAGGATGATGCCCCTACAGGAGGCTCTAGGAAAGAATCCATTTCCTGGCCTTTTCTAGCATCTAGAGCTCCATTCCTTTCATTCCTGACACCGTGACCCTTTCTTGTGTCTTCAAAGACGCTAGTGCAGCATCTTCTCTTTGTGCCTCTGCTTCTGCCCCATGACCTCTCTCTTTGCAATCTCCTCCTCCCCCTCACTTACAAACATGCTTGTGATGGCACTGAGGCCCCACCAGATAATCCAGTACAGTCTCCTCATCTAGAGACCCCTAACCTAATCAATCATATCTGCAGAGTCTTTGCCATATAAAGTATTTTTCACAAGTTCCAGGACATGAATAGGGATTAGGATTCATTAGGATATGAATGTCTTGGGAAGAGGAAGGGCCTTAGCCAGACTACCACAATATAAAAACACTTCCAGTTCATTTTCTGAAGCTAGCATTAAGCTGATACCAAAACCATATAAAGATATTGCAAGAAGGGGTGCCTGGCTGGTGCCATGGCTTAATGGTCTGACTCTTAGTTTCAGCTCAGGTCATGATCTCAAGAGTGGTGAGATCGAGCCCTGCATCAGGCACCACACCCAGTGCAGGGTCTGCTTAATTTTCTCTCTCCTGCTACGTCTGTTCCTCTTTCTCAAATAAAAAAACCTTTAAAAACAGATATATTGCAAAGAAACGAAACTACAAATCGATATTCCTCATAAACATGGTGCAAGTATATTCCAACTAAATGGAGTTTTTCTCAGAAGAGTCTACTCATTTTTTTTTAAGATTTTATTTACTTATTTGACAGAGATCACAAGCAGGCAGAGAGGCGGGCAGAGAGAGAGGAGGAAGCAGACTCCCCACTGAGCAGAGAGCCCGATACGGAACTCGATCCCAGGACCCTGGGATCATGACGTGAGCTGAAGGCAAAGGCTTTACCCACTGAGCCACCCAGGCGCCCCGAGTCCACTCATCTTGATGAGCACTGAGTAATACCCGGAACTGCAGAATCACTACGCTATACCTTTGAAACTAATATAACACTGTATATTAACCATACTGGAATTAAAATTAAAAATAAAATAAAAAACAAGGTGGGGTCAACAAGTGAAAATCAAACAATATAATGCAACAAATGAACAGGTTAAAAAGGAAAAAATCATAAGTTTATATAAATTCTCAGCAAACTAAAAACACAACTCAACTTTTTCAAGGGTATCTATGAAAGAGCTACTAATAATACCATTAATGGTAAATGACTAATTTCCCTCTCGAATCAATAACAGGAAATAGTATCTCCTCTCACCACCTTATTAAATATTATATTGGAGTCTGCAGGCAGCATTATAAGGCAAGAGAAAAATTTAAAAATAGAAAATGAACAAAAATAAATAAAATTCTTTGTTCACAGTCAACATGCACATGTTGTATGCTAAAAATTTAAAAAAACCTACCTGAAAAACTACTGGAAGAAAAATGATAGCAAAGTCACATGAATCAAAGTTGATACACAAAAACCAATTGCAGTTTCATATACTACCAATAAAAAATGAAAATGTTTGCCACTTACCATAGCATCAAAGGTGAAATACATCTAAATACATCTAAAAAAAATATATGTAAGAAGTTTATACTAAACACTACATTAACATTAAAGAAAAAAAATTAAAGAAGGCCTAAGTAAATGGAGAGATATGCGACGTTCATGAGTAGGAAAAAACAATATTGTTAAGATTTCAATTCCTCTAAAATTTCAAAATCTCAGGAGGCTTTCTTAAAGAGAAAAAAAAAAAAAAAGAGAAGAACCTGAGTTCTTCATCCACGTCTCATAGTATAAACTAAAATCACCTTGACAGATATACTTAAATGCAGAACTTAAGACTATTTTAAAACTTTAGAACAGGGACCTCAGTCCATTAAGTGACTGCCTTCAGCTCAAGTCAGGGTCCCAGGGTCCTGGCATCAAGCCCCGCATTGGGCTCCCTGCTCAGTGGGGAGTCTGCTTCTCCCTCTGCCCCTCACCCCACTCTCATGTTCTCTCTCATTTTCTCTCAAATAAATAAAATCTTAAAAAAAAATAAAGTAAAACTTTAGAATAAAAATTCTGTGACCTTGGTGTAGGCACAGGTTTCTTTGACTCGGCACTATTAACACTTTGGGGTGGGTTGTAGGGGACTGTCCTGTGTATTATAGGACCATTCAGTAGCATCTATGGACTCTTCACTCTAGATGACAGTAACCTCTCCAGTGCGACAATCAGAAATGTCTACAGACATGGCCAATTTTCTCCTGAAGGGTAAAAATATCCTGTCAACAACCACTGGGTCAAGTAAGTATTTCTTATCTACAACACAGAGAGCACTAACCCTAAACTTTAAAAAAAAAAATGACAAATGGCCATAGAATGCCATCATTTTAAAATTTCCACTTCTTAGGAGACTTTTAAGAAAATGAAAATCAACTCAAGATTAGGAAAAGATATTTGCAAAACACATATCTGATGGAGAATCTGTATCCGGAATAAAGAAATCTTTTGACTCAATCATAAGGCAAACAACCCTAATAAGAAAATGGGCAAAAAATTTTAACAGATATTCCAGTAAATCATTAATTGCTAAGGAAATACAAAGTCAAGAACAGTGAAATAACTATTTCATACCTACTAGAAATGGTAAAATTTTAAAAATAAAAATACAGGGGCACCTGGGTGACTCAGTGGGTTAAAGCCTCTGCTTTCGACTCAGGTCATGATCCCAGCACCTTGGGATCAAGCCCCGCATTGGGCTCTCTGCTCAGGAGGGAGCCTGCTTCCCCTCTCTCTCTCTCTCTCTCTGCCTGCCTCTCTGCCTACTTGTGATCTCTAGCTGATAAATAAAACCTTTAAAAAAATACAAATACAAAGTACTAGCAAGGATATTAACCAACTGGGACTCTCATATAATGCTGACAGGAATGAAACGCTTTAGAAGAACAACCAGTTTGCAAAATTGGGAACTTTCTTAGAAATTTAAACATACACACTTCTTTACCCAATATAAATGAAAAAAAAAATGTCCACTGAAAACTTGGATGTGTTAATAGCAGCTTTATCTGTAATAGCCAGGCTGGAAACAACCCACATGTCTACCTACTGGTGAACGGAAAGCAAACCATGGCATATCCACTCAAAAAAATAATACTCAGCAGTAAAAAGGAATGAGTGACTGACACACGCAAACAACAAGACTAGACCTCATGAGCACTATCCTAAGTGAAAGAAGATGGCCAAAACACCGCATACTCCACCTGTATGGCATTCTGATAAAAGCAAAATTGTATGAACAAAAATCAGTGGTTGCCAGGGCTAGGGAGAGAAGAGGGAAGAACTGACCACAAAGGGGTACAAAGAAAATTTCTGAGATGAAAAAATATTAGGGCCCTTTATTGTGATGGTGGTCACATGATTGCATACATGTTTGTTTTTTTTTAAGTAGGCTCCATGCCCAATGTGGAGCAGATCACAGGGCTTGAACTCACTGCCGTGACCAAGACCTGAGCTGCAATCAAGAGTCAGACGCTTACCTGAGCCACCCAGAGTCCCTGCATACACTTTAAATATTTACCTAATGTTACACCTAAGAAAGGTCTACGTTCCTGCTGTAAATTACACCATAATAAAGCCAATCCTGAAATAATGGCAACATAAATAATCAAAAATCTCATCAAGACAATAGCAAAGATTAAGTAGATTAGACATATATATTTATGCTATACTGAATTTATAAATGCAACTGTCAGTGGAAATGGGTCATTTCACAGAACTGAGATGAATTAGATATTTAAGGAAAGAAAATATAAATGGCCCCTAAATATATAAAAAAGATGCTTAATGTCATTAGGCATGAGGGAAATCCTTATTAAAATCACAATGGGATACTGCTGAACATGACTGATTAGACTGGCAAAAATTAAAGTGAGACAATACCAAGTTCTGGGGAAGGTGTGACACTATAGGCATGTTCATACACTGTGGGAGTACAAACTGGTACAACCATTTTAGAGAACTCTGGCCTTACCAAGTTGAACGAAAGGATACCCTACGACTCTGTCACTGTAATTACCTATACCATAGGAAACTCTTACCCATGCATTAGGAACCACGCCCACGGTAATATACTCTTGGCTCTATCTGTAACAGAAAAATACAACCTGGGAACATTCCAATTAGCCACCAACAGTAAAATGGATAAACTGACCTAAATTCTGACGCAGGAATATTATACAGCTACGAGAAATGAATGACTCAGTTACCAACTCAAACATATCAACGTGGTTCAATCTCCAACATGCTTAACGAAATAAGCCAGTCACAATACAGGTTGTACAGGTAGAGCCCTAAACAGGAAAACTCAATAAGGGGCTGTTTAGAGAGATGTAAAAATGTGATTTAAAAATATAAGGAGGAACAAGAGACCATTTAATCCACAGTTCAGAGTAACAGTTACTCTGAGGCAGAAACGGTGGGGAGTCATTGCAGAAGGGGTTACAGGAGAGCTAAAATATGCACCATATTATGTTTCTTAAATTGGGTGTTCAATACTGTACCTTATCGTTACTCTCTAACCTAGACCTGTATGTTATATAAATTCTTTTCTAAGTATTACATTAAAAATAGAGCACTTTGCCTAATTACAGAAGACCTAGATTCCAGTTTCTGGCTCTGCACTGGAGAGCTACATAACCATGCACAAGTCACTTCAATGCACTGGGTCTTACTTCTACCATCTTTAAAATGGGAAATTTCGCCCAAACACATTACTGTCACAAGTATAAAGGAAAATACTGTTAGAGGAGACTCCATGAAAATTGGGCAAGAAAGCAAATTTTTAACAAGTGACAGACAAAAAGAACATACCTGCTAAACACCCTATCCTCAGTGCTTAGAGCAACATCAATATACTCAGTAAATATCTGCAAAATGAATGAATTACTGTTTAACAAAAAAAGAATACACCTAATATGCAAACAGTTCCAAATAAATCATTTAGAAAGAGACCATCTAATAACATATCAGAAAAAAACTTGTCAAATCAGTATGATGGACACCTAAAACTAATGTAGCATCATGTGCCAATTATGTTAATTAAAAAATGTTGAGAAGAAATATAAATGACAAATGGTTTTTTAAAAGTATGGACCACCTGAGTTACACTCAAAGAAATTCAAACTAAAATAACATTGAAATGGCATATGGAAAAAAAATGAGAGAGGGATTTCTGTTGTCATCTTTACTAATAGGTAGGAAAATGTAGAAGATTGATAAATCCATTGCTAATGGAGCCATAGAGGAGGAAACCTCCTATTTTTTTTTAAAGATTTTATTTATTTATTTGACAGACAGAGATCACAAGTAGGCAGAGAGAGAGGGGGAAGGAAGCAGGCTCCCTGCAGAGCAGAGAGCCCGATGCAGGACTCGATCCCAGGACCCTGAGATCATGACCTGAGCCAAAGGCAGAGGCTTAACCCACCAAGCCACCCAGGCACCCCTCTTTGGAGAAAGTTTAAACTGATGGCATGGAATCTGGTGAGGCTGTCAATTCTCAGAATTCCTGGGGAAGCGATTCAGGCCTCCACAGGACGGAACTGTCAGGAGGCTAATACTAATAAATGAAGGTAAGTCCATTTTATCTAAATTTTAAGACTTAGTATTTATGAGTTTCTGTGTCTGTGTGTGAGTGTATACGTGCACATGCGCATGTGTTGTGAAAAATAAACACGAGACTGTCAGCAGCCGTTGCTTCGGGAGAAGTAACAGGAGAAATATGAGGTTATTTTCACATTCTACTCTAATTTACCAAACTTCTTCAACAAGGATGACATGTTGGCACTTTCTAATTTAACTTTTAAATTTTAAAAAGGAAATATAAATATAGTTGGAGACGCTACGAAAATTATATGACAGACATCCAGGTACCTACCCATACAGATAGGAAAGTTGACAGTTTGGCAGATTTTCCTTACAACTCTTTTCTTTTGAGAAATACAAATTTCCGGGGCACCTGAGTGGCTCCGTCGGTTATGTGACTGACTCTGTTTCTGCTCAGGCCATGATCTCAGGGTGATGAGATCGAGCCCCACATCGGGCTCCACGCTCAACACAGTCTGCTTCAGAGTCTCTCGCTCTCCCTCCCCCTCTGCCCCCTCCCTGGTCATACTCTCTCTCTCTAAAATAAATAGAATCTTTAGAAAAATAAAAAATAAAAATAAAACAAATAAATCTTAAAAAAAAAAAAATACAAACTACCCCCCACAAGAAAAATACAAACTTCCAAACAGATTTAAGAGACATTTCTCTTTCTCTTTCTGCTCTCTTGATCCTCAGACAGTGTCGTTGTCTTGAACCCGGATCTTTTTTCACCATGCTTCTACACTTTTTCTACATATGTAAATATCCATAAAAATAAACTGCGCTGTTTTTGTTATATTAAAAACCAGGTATTTTAATGTGAAATTTAATAACACGTTCATGGTCGTGTTGTGAGACTTCCCTGAAACATATGTGTCAAAATATCATCTGGTTAACACAGTCTGACAGCGTAGGTTTGACTGTTTTGGAACCTGATGGGTTGGTGATGAGCCTCTTTTCAGAGCATGTGTTGACAGACATGAAAACCTTTGCATGGAGGTCTGGAGGACAAGGACCTTGTCCTTAGGCACAAGGACCCTGAGAGAGAAAAGTACCCGGATAACAGGCCCTGGCTGCCATCTGGTCCCCACTTAGCCAGTGAAGAAGGAGCTATTACCAAAGGAAACTCGGGGAGACTTTGTGACAAGCGATGTCTAGGTGTGGCACAGAGTCTGGATCCAGCTCTCTGGAAACCCAGCCATGACACTGCGAGTGTCCCTTCACGACAGCAGGGACAGCGGACCACCAAGGCCAACCGTCAGGGAGAACGGAGTGGCCTCTAAGTGTCGACTATAGGCCCATGGCTGCTTTAGGAGCCAATCTGAGGCTCCCCTTGGGTACCCCAAGAAACAGGAAAGAGGTAACTTCTCTTTCTTAAGGGAGGTTAGAGGCCCTACAACTGTGGGTGCTAACAAGAACAGACACCTGGATTTCATGTATTTGCTTAGTAAACACTGAGTGCGCACCTGTTGTGTTCAGGGTCTCTAAGGCCCTAGAGAAACAGTGGTGACAAACTACGTACGACACACCGTCTGTGTTCTCGTGGACGCACAGGGCCATGAGGGAAACAGAGCAGGGGCCTGTGATCAGGGGCTCTGGAAGGACGAGTCCCTTTCAATACAATGATCCAGCAAGGCAAAGAGTCCATCACAAGAAGAAAGCAACCATGTCAAGCTATGGAGAAAAAGGATTCTATTCAGAGGAAACAGCATATGCAGAGAGGCCCAGGGGACGCAGGTAGGATGCTGTGTTCAACGAACAGAAAGATTAGTGTGGGTGAAGGTTCTGAGTGACAAATGGTAAGTGAAGGTTAGAAAGGCATGTGGACCCTTGCAGAGGAGGTATAACTGAGATCGTAGGAACATCACAAGGGTTATTCATGTTCACATGACCATGTATGCACTCATACATCTGGAGAAATCTAACACACCTGACTTGCAGTGTAAACAACCCTTCCCTACGTATAAGGAATTGCATCTTGAAGGCAGAGGATTTTCTCTCATTATTGGACGGCTGAAATAGGTGGCAGAATACGGGGCTTACGTTCCAGATCGTTTTGGGAGCAACTAGAGCTCCGGCCCTTCCTCCTCATAGGACTTTCCAGGGCCTCAATTTCTGCCACCAAAAAAGGAAGATAGTAAATACAATTCTTTTTTTTTTTTTCTTTACCTCACAGAGCTGTTTTGTGAACAATGAATCATGTGTACATACTGTGTAAAGGAGTTAATTCCCTTAAAAGGTATTAATTCTAGCTCACGAGCATCCTTACACAATAGAAAGTTCTGTGATTGATGTCAAAGGAACAGAGTACGTGTTCCTGCCTCAGTAACCACACAGAGTCAACTTTTTGTACCCTGGCTAATTGAGAAAATTGTTCAGGTAATACAAATTTTATTTCCCTCTGAAATAGAGGATATTTTATAGCATACTGACTTTATAATTATGTTTAGCCTGACTTCTTATGTAATTTGCAGGCCTCTGAAAATGAACATTTCCAAAACTGAATTCCTTCAGCCCCCACGGAAGCCCTGGTTCTCACGTAGGCCTTGGTTGGCATTACACTGTGCACCCATAATCAGAGTCAAAATATTTCCACTCTGTCCCGACTAATCAGCGAGGCCTCTCACTTCTAACGGAGACCTCTCTCGTACGTCTGGACCCTTCCCTCCCATTTCCGTAGACGTATCCTCCTTGAAGACCTCCTCACCCGTCTGGATGACTAACCACTTCCGGTTATTTCTGGGGTACTCACTGAGGGCCAGGCCCTGCTCCAAGCCCTTTACAATCTTCAGATTGCCCCCAGGAAGAAGGTACTAGTTATTATTCATAGTTTATAAACAGGGAAACCGGGGCACAGAGTGTCTGAGCACCCTTGTCAAGACCACCAAGCCGATAAATGGCAGAGCCAAGATTAGAGAACTCCTCCCCCACACCTAGGGCGTCTGAATCTAGGGTCTACATGTGTAAAAACTCCTCTGTGCCAGGGACCATGTCACCTGACTTATCCCTCACTCTGGACTTCCCTCCACATTACTGCCACAGAATTTTCCTCCAAAACGAATCTGATCTTAATAACATCCTATTGGCCCATCATTGTCTACAGGAGACACTTCCTAACAGGAAAAATAAAGGCCTTTACCCCTCGGCCCTAATGTCCTTTCTCACCTATCATCTGACCCCATAATCTATCCACCATCCTACACCCAACCAGCCTTGGTGCCCTGTGATTTTCACAGCATCGTGTCCAGGCTTCCCTGCCTCGGCAAATGCTATTTTTCCTACTTGAAAAGACACTACCCAGGGGTGCCTGGGCGGTGCAGTTGGTTAAGTTCTGACTCTTGGTTTCACTCACACCTTGATCTCAGGGTCATGAGATCGAGCCCCACGTCAGGCTCTGTGCTCAGCGTGGAGTCTGCTTAAGACTGTCTTCCTTGGGGCACCTGGGTGGCTCAGTGGGTTAAAGCCTCTGCCTTCGGCTCAGGTCATAATCTCAGGGTGCTGGGATCGAGCCCTGCATCAGGCTCTCTGCTCAGCGGGGAGCCTGCTTCCCTTCCTCTCTCTCTGCCTGCCTCTCCGTCTACTTGTGATCTCTCTCTCTGACAAATAAATAAATAAAATCTTTAAAAAAAAAAAAAAAAAGACTGCCTTCCTTCCCCCCGTATGCACACCGTCTCTCAAATAAATAAAGAAACAAATAAATAAGACACTCCCCCATTTCTCTGCATGTGGCAGTCTGACTTCTAGATACAGATGAAATGATACTGAGCTTTGGTTTTATCATTATACAATGGGCATCATAATTATTCTCTTCCTCAGCTCACAAGGGAACTCTGAGGGCCAAATGGTATTATGTATTATGTAAAAACTTTGTGAGACCCAAATACTTACATGGTGGGGAATAAGCAAAGCTCTTCAACTGAAAGGTTTTACAATCTTCCCCACTCCCTGCAACCAGCCTTAGAAGGAAAGAGGATCCGTAGCCTTCTTTTTCTTGGACTGCTGAGGTGAAAATGGGAAGCAGAAAGGAGACAGTCGGCCAGTCAAAATGTCATAGGTTTGAGGGTTTGTACTGAAAAAAGGAGGGGGTTATAGTGACCCCCTATTTAAGTATATACAGACCCATAACAGGAAGAAAGACGAGGACAAATTTAAGATGGTTTGGATGTGTTCTATGTATTCCCTCTGTCATGTCTTCTCAAGAGAGATACAAATAGGTCTTCAAATGGTTCTGAGCATTTCTGACAGAGGTTTCTTTGACAGCTGTGTCAGTAGAAGACTACCACACACACGGGATTTACACAGCTCGCCCTTATGGGTATAAGCCCCCAACAGAATCACATTCTACCACGCAGGTAAATGCTGTCTTCTGTCTGCTTGCAATGACCTGTGTTTATCCCCCGGGTCTGGGCTAACCTGCATATCACGATGTCCTGTTAGCAAGACTCACACACACACACACTCCTTCCCTACCTTACACATAGGTTCTGAGGGCCCAATGATAAGGATTAAATAGTATTTACCTTCATATTCCTAATACCTTCCATGGGTCCTAGCCCTGGTTGCCTGAAGAGACAGAAATCCCCTGACAAGGAAAGGGCACAGTTCATTGTCTCCCTGCTAACTCCTTTTATTCTAAAGACGTCCACAGAGAGAAGTCTTTATCTTCTTAGAGCTCATTTGTTAGTTCTAATATTTGTCAGAAGCAGTGCTTTACAGAGAAGGAAAAGAAAAGGATCCCACCAGGAGACGAGAGATCTAAGGCCTTGGGCCACCTCTGCCATCAGCCAGCAAGGTGCCCTACACAGGTCAGGCCAAGCCCTTGCTTCAGTCCCTCCCCTGGGAAGTAAGAAATCTCAACTCGGTGGTCTTTACAGATTTCTAAGCTCTAACATTTAGTGATCCCTTAATAATCCTTGGCCCTACACGTCTGGTGGGGGCTAGGAGGGTGAGGGGGGAAAAAAAAAAAAGCTGAGGAAGAGGTTTTCACTTCACTCAAGTTTCTGTTTTCCTTGGACGGCTCTGTCCCTTCTCACCGTCCCCAGCAGAAAGCTCTGTTCTTCATACCTGATCAGGTGTCTTGAAAAGAAATGAAGGCCAGAGAGGATGCAAAAATGATTTGCAAAGGAGCCAAGAGGGGAACTCTGTAACTGTGTATTTTTCCACTCCGTTCTAATTTAAAACCACTTACAAGTGACAACTCCCAACCCGAGGCAGGTGCCGTGTGGTAGCTCATTATACCCTCGGGACCCCGTGTAAATCTTTTTTCTGAGAACAGCTATTGTCTTCCAAGGAAAAGCTTTTAGCATAATGGCAGGCTGAATAGAACATTGCTTTTTGTGAGAATATTTTTAAGAAAAGGAAAGAAAGGTGTTCTTGAACGACCACAGACGCAGCTTCTCGCCTCCCCCACCTCAGCCCCCCCGGAAAGAACAGCGCGTGCCCACGGGAGACCCTGGCGATGCAGTGACATCGTCTCACCTCCGGAGACACACAAAGGTTACGCTCTGCTCTTCTCGGTGACGATGCAGGCTGGAGGTGTCTGCGGTGGCCAAAAATAGCAGGTCCGCCCCCTCCCATCTACCTTTGCTGTTTCCTGGCTCCTCGGGAGTCACTGAGTCAGTCAGTGACGAGTCACTTCAAGATGAGAGTTTCTAATAAGAGAGTAGTGTCTTCCCTTGGAAAATTCCCCCAGATTCGTCCCTCCGATCTGGTTAACTCATGAGACCAGTGAAGACAACACTGTTTCTGTTGTTGTTGTTGTTGTTGTTGTTATATTTTGTTTTAGAGAGAGAGAGCATGAGGGAGGTAGGGGCACGGGAGAGAGATTTGAGAAAGAGAAAGCACAAGAGGCGGGGGGGGGGGTACCTCAAGCGGCTCCCGGCTGAGTGTGAGACCCCATGCAGGGCTCGATCTGAGATCATGACCCTGAGATCATGACCCAAGTGGTCATGGACCTGACCCTAAGCCCCTAGGTGCCCAAGACAATATTGCTGCAGCGTCTGAATGCATCATTGTCCCAAGGGGGGAAATTTGGCAATAAAACTCCTGGAAAAAAGGAAGCCTCCATCACAGAAACCTAGCTCCCCAAACTAAAAAGGGACCCAACCTCCTCTGGGTTGAAATGGTAATTTAGAATATGAGGTTGTGGGGGAAATGTGGAGGAAATGGAAAAGTCAACAAAATGACGGCGGTCGTTCCTAAGCAGTGCGTCCTCCTCGTGCACCTTCCCCAGGACTCTCCCAATGAGGGCAGATCCTGAAGGAGGGGTCCACCCTGGAACTGTGGGCTAGAAGCCTGGGGTCTCTTCCCTGAGCCCCCACCTGCCACCCTGGTGGCCCCCAGCTGCTTTTTCACCAAAGTGAGCCTTAACTTGGCCACCTGCAAAATACAGATAACTAATGGCCAGCAGAGGAAGGTCTGAGACAGCCCTTCTGCAGGCCTGGTTGGGGGACGGCCCAGCCTCAGAGACACAGGACCATTCTCCTTTCTGGGTTTCTCACTCACTTTCTCTAGGGTTTGAGTAAACAGTGACCTTCAGTGCCAATCCAAAAGCGCGCACGCGCGCACACACACACACACACACACCCCGTCTGTGAAAAGTACATAAACTTAAGAAAATATGAATTCTCAACTCTCTACTTCTACGCTGCATATTCAAAGCACCTGCTCATGGAAGTACTTCCTGTACTTTAAGGTATGAAGGATCTGTCCATGCTAAGGGTAATTATGCCGGATCACCTCTAGTCGAGGGAACCAGCAGCTTCCGGGATCAGTCTCATCTGCCACACCTGTCCCCAGACCTGCTTGGAGGAGGCCTTCTGCTCCAACCCACCGGGGCCTCTGCCCCTTTCTTCTGGATGCTGTTCACTCCGCACTCACACTCTGCTCTCCAAATCCCAAAGGCCCAGGGCTCCTCCAACATCTGAAAGCCTCCCAGGCAGCAGGGGCCTGGACCTGCTACTTCCCCCCTGACTTAACCACTGAGAGCCCGAAGCTAGGATGAACTGTTTGTCCTTTTGCAATGGTTCCTCTCATCCTGAATTTCTCTTCAAGCCTGTCTCCTGCATAATGATTTCAGGGGCAATTTCTCAGACAACTTCGCTGTTTGCTGTCGCACTGAAAAGGTCAGACAGTGACTTTGCTCTTGGAGCTCTGCCAGCATTTTGGCTCTGAGGTGTGAAGTGAGTTTCCTCTCTTGGGAGCACCGAGAGGAGGCACCGGCCCCCCTCGATTCTCCAGACAGCGAGAAAAGATGCACCAGGGAAGCTGGCCTACCACTGAGCTGAAAATATATTTATCAAGAAAATAAGGCAAAATGTTTCCAGGAAAATATCTTTTAAAAAAAAATTTTTCTTTTGAAAAATAAATCAAACCAAATTAATCCTTCAAGGAGACTCCCTGGAGCCCAGACCCAGGAAGGAGTAAAAGTAATCAATAAATTGTCCTGATCGTCTCTAAGTCCAGGACTTTTGGCCCCACCACCAGGGGATAGAGCCTCAAGTAAGGAGCCCTTCTCTCTGGGCCCCAGAGCCACACTTTTATTTCTTGGGTTTCTAAAATAAGCCTGGGGATGCCTGGGTGGCTCAGTCAGTTAGCCATCTGCTTTCCATCTGCCTTTGGTTCGGGGCATGGCCCCGGGGTCCTGGGATCAAGTCCCGCATCAGGCTCCCTGCTCAACAGGAGCCCGCTTCTGCTGCTCCCCCTGCTTGTGTGCTCTCTCTCTGTCAAATAAATAACATCCTAAGATAAAATAAAATAAAGTAAAAGAAAATAAAATAAAATACTGAAGCGATAATCCTACACAGTGGAAAGAAAGTCTTTCAGGGCATGAACACCTCTGGTGTGTGGCAGCCACCACACCAGAAATTACCAAACCACCGCTAAATACAGCTGCAGTCTGAAAACGGCCTAGTCTCTGGGAGGGGGGAAGCCGGTGACATAACGGGAGCTCTCCTGGAGGGAGGCTTGAGGTGCTGGCTCATTTGGTAAGTTTCCTGCCCTAAAGCAAGGCATCCCATTCTGGTTCAAAGGGAGTTAAGTGGTTTTATTACTGATTTACAGGCAAGGATAATTGCAATTTGGAGGGTAGGTGGTGTTTATAACGTGCTGGATTTTTTTCTCTCTCAGAAACACAGCAGTGGCATATATTCATATGACATATGTACACACACACACACACACACACACACACACACACACTACCCTGCCAAGGAAGCAGTTTATTCTGTAGCCCAGGATCTGTAGCCCATGGCCCGAGACTGTTCCCAGCACGACGGCCCAGCCACGCCACCACAGCTCCGCACGGGGACCCGCCGGCTCTGAATCCTCCCTCCATCCTGTCTTCCTGCCAGAGTATGTGAAACGCCCACCACACAAAGGTTTCCACTGGATTAGGAAAGGAAAATAAAATTCACTGTGAGCAGGAAGAGGGTAATACGCTTGTTGTCAACCTCGTGTGAGTTACTTTAACAGCTACACTAGCATCTCATGTGAGGACATGAAACTGGCAGGAGGGAAAGTTCTGGTTCAGAGTGGAACTGGAGCACCTCATCAAATGCCTGTGTTAGGACATCCGTTGTGGGTATGGACTCTGGAATCAGAATAACAAAATGGGAAACTAACGGGGCACCACCATCGAACCTCCCTGAGCCCCCACTTACCTCATCTGTAAAACGGATGACTTCGACCATCATTACAAAAGATACCAAGCCGCTCTACAGTGCATACAAAGAGGACTTTCAGTGTACTAGCAAGGCAGGCTGCCACTCACCTTCCATGACTTGGCAGTAAAGGATAAGGATGGTAGCACAGGCAGGGTACCAGGCTTTGTCACACTTTAGCTGTGTGACCTCAACTTCGTCCCAGGATTGGCTACACAATTTGCAGGACCCACTGCAACATGAAAACGCAGGGCCCCTGTGGAAAACCTTTTTAAGAACTGAAGCAAGGTGCCCGGCCCTCCTTCTACGCATGGGACCTGGGCCATTGTGCATTTGGCACACCTATGAAGAAGGGCTCTCACCCATCCTCTCTTGTGGGGCAGAGCCCTAGTTTCAGCTTGATGACCAGCACTTACTTGCAAGTCTATTGTGCCCCAAGGAAAATGAACAGCATTCGTGGCACCATCATCTGGGCCCTCCCCACTCCTATGCGGGATATTCCCTTTTTTTATAAAAGATTTTATTTATTTATTTGAGAGAGAAAGAGAAAGAGAACACAAATAGGAAGAGGGAGAAGCAGACTCCCTGCTGAGCGGGAAGCCAGGCACAGGACTCAATCCCAAGACCCCGAGATCATGACCTGAGCCGAAGGCAGATGCTTCACCACTGAGCCACCCAGGTGCCCCCGATACCTCTGAAGATGAACAACAGCTGGACCTACCAGCACTTTTTTAAAAAAAGATTTATCTACCCATTTGAGAGAGAGAGAAGCAGGGGGTAGGGAAGAGGGAGAGAGTGAGTCCCCCACTCGGACCCCCTGCTGAGCAGAGCCCAAAGCAGGACTGGATCCCAGGACCCTGAGACCACGACCTGAGCCAAAACCAAGAGGCAGCTGCTCAACCAGCTGAGCCATCCCAATGCCCCTCGGCACACGTTTAAGAGTGGAAACTGTAGAGACACAGAGGAAAATGCACTTAGGATTACTAATCTTACGCAGCAGACAGAAACCAGCTTTCTCTGACTCCTAGAAGGGTGTGCCGAGATGTCTTTTCTTTCACTAACGGAACTATGTCAGAGTGCCAAGTTATTTAGGGATCTTTACCACATGGCAAGTCTTCTCCTTAACATGGGAAAGGCTCTCTCTAGTTCTGACACCAGCACGTGCACCAGGGTCAGCGTACCCAAAAATGCCAAAGCAGAGGCAGCTCCATGCTGACCCCACGCTGGGTTATCTCCCGGGTCCCGCTCGGAAACTGACACTGCGGAACACAGGCTCCCCAGACCCGCCGTCTCACACCAACACTGTCCAGTGAAGGCTGCGCCAGAAGGACTGCTGTCGCTCACGTCCAAATCTACTCGTGTGCGAGCAGAGGGCTCCGCGGCTGTTACAGAAATTGCTCTTAAATTCGTAAAACAGGTAAGAGAATTTTTGGAACATCCCTGACTACTCATTATAGCATTTTTGGGCCGCATTAATTCAGGTGGGACCATCAGTTGTTGATTACCCAGGCTGCTAAGCCGCGATGGTCAGATGCTGACGGGATTCGAGAAATTACATTCCGGATCCACCCAACAGTCACCTGAAGGCCGTTAGCACGTCAGCAGGGAAGGCTGCATCTTCTGGGGATAAACCAACTGGAGTTTTTACTCCCCCGTCTTTTCTTCCGTCGCGCAAATGTTTCTGTATTGCAAGGCAGTCCTTATTCTGATGGGTTTTTCTTGCCTACCTAAGGTCTAAGATATGCCAGAGGCCACCTTTTAAAGTGAATTGGTTACAGGGAGGTCACACTGGCACACAGGGCTGGAACATTTCAGGTGCGCGCGCGCGTGTGTGTGTGTGTGTGTGTGTGCGCGCGCGCGTGCGCTGGTTTGGTTGGACAGTTCAAGCCACGATGGGGCTTCTTCAGCCAGGGCTCCAAAACTCAACTTCCTTCCCTGCCAGCCCTTGTCTGGCCTTGGGAGTGTTATAATAGCACTGAGTTATGGGCAGAAGAGGGCCTGGCTGGAAAATGTGATGCCAGGGTCTCTCCTGACAGTTTGCAATCAATTTTTTTCTCCCTTTAACAATAGGGCAACGTTAATATCTAGCCTTCCTGCTGTCCCAAGAGTGGCGAGTGCATTTCTATAAGACAAATGCCGTCCCCAACCCTTTATGAAGCCTCTGATCCCAACAGGACAGGGAGATTCCAAGGCTGTGAGGACACCCCATAACCACCACATCTCCAAAGAGGGTTGTCATCTTTTACTCACGGAACTGCTCCAGGTGGTCAGCGCTATTGGACTCAGGCGTGGCCGTGATGGTCACCAGTGGACATGAATTCCCTCCCAGCGTCTGGCAGAGAACGTCCTGGCGGAAGTAGACTTGCCTGGGGTTCACACTTCTTTCCAGGGTGTCAAGGTGAGTCTGGAACAGAGATGAAACAGAAGCGATTATGGTTCATGAAATATTTTTGACCACTAATGACAGAAAACAGCAACAGAGTTTATAATCATCTATCTCCCTTAAGTTAGACATCCTTTTGCTCATCTGGTGTGCCCAATATTAGGCACTAAATGATTAACAAGGGGGCCGTTCCCACTGGCTAGAAGTTCAGGGAGGCTGAACAGGAAACATAGTTTTCACACCTGTCTGCGCAATAGAATATCTGTTTTCGAGTCGCACTCAAAGCAAGAGGGCAAGGCCTACAGCATGCTTCCCGATATGGAGAGAATGTGGCCACGAAGACAAGACGTTTGCGAACAAGAGACAGAGAACTTCAGAAGTGTGGGGTACTTTAGAACCAAGAGATATAAAGAGTGTTGTGAGCACATCCAAGGACAGTACGAACCATCGATCCACGTGGGATGCTGGCTGAGAACAATGAGTTGGTAGTAATTCATTTCCTTCCTCTACCTTCCCATTTACACACTCATTTAAAACACAGAAAGTTACAGAAATGGGCTAGCCATTGAAACTAAGAGCTCAACAGTCTTTAAGACCTCTGCCTATATTTTCACTTGTTCAAACAGTGGGACTGATCAGGAAGAGGTGAAGAGATTTCCTCCCACCCACGTTGCACACTCTGAGCACAGCGACATAGTAACCTCAGTAAGCGGAGGGAGAAGCTGCCCCCTCCTGCCCAAGAACGCCACTACACAAAACGTATCCTTTCAGCTGAAGAGCTGACGTTTTCACCATAATCGAGAAATTATGAGAGCCAAGGGGAAACTGTCCACCTTGTTGTTTTGACAAATGACAAGCCTGTTAGGTAAATGAAACAAACATGAATCCTATGAAAATATATATAAAATATTTGTAAAATGTGTTGTGAAAAGGGAAGGAGTGCCCTCAAAAAATAAACGATGTGCTTGCGTAAAAAGGACTTACTTTGGAAGTGGGAGGCAAACTAACAGCTCCCCCAAAGATCCACACCCTAATCTTCTGAACCTGTAGTTTACCCTCCATGGCAAAAGGGACTTTGCATATATATTTAGGATAAAGGTCTACTTGAAATGGGGAGGTTAGACCACATTATTCAGCGGGGACCAATCTAATTACAAGTGCTGAAAAGCAGGGAACTTGTCCTATCTGCAGAGAACCAGAGATGGCAGCATGAGAAGGACTAGGCCACCACTGCTGGCTTGGAAGATGGGGGAAACAAGCCAAAAGCCAGGGAACATGGTGTCCTCTAAAAGCTGGAAAGGGCAAGGAAATGAATTCTTCTCCAATAGCCTCCAGAAGGAACGTGGCCCCAAAACCTTGACTTTGCCCCAGTGAGTCCCATGTTGAACTTCTAAAGAGCTATAAAACAAAACAAATGCTTATTGTTTGAGCAACTAAGTTTTGATAATTTGTTACAGCTGCAACAAAAAAATCAATTCACAAATGAACAAGAAAAATAATTTTCTAAACTAAGGAAAAATCCTAGCATTTGGGTGAACGTAAACTAAGACTTACTTGTACTCTATTTTAAAATACCTGAGTTGCAAGGAGAAAGAAAAAGTCCCAAGGAAGGCGATTACCAGATGCCTCTGTATAACCTTTCTAGAAGCCTCGGGGATATCTGAAGATCCGATGCTGAGTCATATACTCTTTGCAAGTGAGATCCCAAATCATCTACCCCCACATAGCCTTCTGACACTATTATTCCCTGTCTCAACACAACTACTGGTCTAGGAAACTCTTGCCTGAGAAAAAATAAATCACAGATAAATTTATTGTTCATTCCATGAACATCTCATCAACTCTTCCTCAGAAAACAACAACTGACTCATTGATCCAAGACCCTTAAAGCCCCTCTCCTCAAGATTCTTGTCCCCCAATCTTAAACCACTGCATAATGATCTTTACCCAATGCTAATAATCAAGCCCCCACATTAAAAAAAAAAAAAAAAACCTTCTCTTAAACAAGACTTTAAAGACATAATAAACAGCCTCCCTTCTCCCTTCCCCTTTTGAGGTGCTGCCAAGACTCTGTTACGTTCTTCCTTGCAAGTATGTTGGTTTCCTCTTGCTACTATAACAAATTACCATAAATTTAGTGGGCAGAGGTAACACAAATTAATTATCTAATGGTCCTGGAGGTCCAAAGTCCAAAATAGGCCTTACTTGGCAAAAGTCATGGTGTTGGGAGAACTACACTCTCTCTGGAGGCTCTAGAGGGTAATTCATTCCCTTGCCTTTACCAGCATCTAGAGGTCACATAGGTGCCTTACCTCATGGTGCCTTCTTCTGTCTCCAACCCCAGCAATCCCATTGTTCCCAACTCTGCTTCCATGCTCACATCTCCTCCTCTGACCCTGACTCTTCTGCCTCATTCTTTCATGTCTAAGGACCCTTGTGATGACACTGGACCCAACCTGATAATTGAAGACAATCTCCCCATCTCCATCACATCTGCAAAATCTCTTGTACCAGATAAAGTAACATCTTCACAAGTTCCAGAAATGAAGATGTGAATGTCTTTGGCGGGGAGGGGCGTTATTCAGCCCAACACACCATGGTAAACGATAAACTCACGTCTGTCTGGTGATATTTGCTCTGGTGATATTTCTGGGACGAGCATTTGACACGATACTAAGTAATGGAATTGGAAGGAGCAGGTCTATCCCAGATTCAAGAGGAGAATTCAGCTGAGGCCCATGTATCCAGCCAAGCCTCTGCATTCCATTCTTGCAATTGTTCATTGGGTAGTAAGCACCAAATATTGCTGAGATGCACTGGCTGGAGACTGGGAGATAGTCTCACACCCCTGAGAAGACAAGGTGACTAAGTACATGTACACAAACACACATGACCAAAAGGCCTATGAAGCTAACTAGGTATGAAAGTTGCAGAAACCCTGCGGCCAAGGGTCAGCTTCATCTCTCACGACCACACATTTCTAGAGCCTCATCTTGTGTATTTGCCGATCTACCTAAAATCAACACCCCTACTCCTTATCGGGCAGAATGGGAGGATGCACCCTACAATTAAGATTATTTTTCAAAAGTAGGTATGTGTGTTTCATGTGTAGGTAAACCTACACAGGTACATATATGTACACACACAAAAATCATACTTGGGTTATACTTCCTTCTGCAACACCAGATGCCAAAGGAAAAAGAGCACTACGTTGTGTTTGAAAGTAGAAAGGACTGTTATCTGGTAAACCTATAACCAGCCAAGTGTTCGTGCATGACCACATGTGGCGTACATGCTCAGATGGACAAGAGCATATCACCTTATCTTTACTGAAAATAGTAACTTGAAGACATACTTCGTCTGCCCCCAAATCAAGCTAAAATACAATATAATAGGACAGCCCAGTTAAACAAGGTGTGAGTTTACATGACTACTGAAAGCAGGGTTACTACATAATACAAACATAAAATACAAATACACAAAATATAATCTAATAATACAAGTACACAATGCAAATATAAGTATAGTACAAATTTAAATATATTGAAATATAATAATGCCACTATAAAAAATAATTGGGTAGGGAGAAAATAAAGATTATCAAATCTTAGTATCATCATCCAGCTTTAAAATGAAATTCAAAAGAGATGTGCAGTCACCTGTCAGAACGGTTAAAATTAACAACTAAGGAAAAAACAGATGTTGGTGAGAATGTGGAGAAAGGGGAACTTTCTTACACCCTTGGTGGGAATGCAAACTGGTATAGCCACTCTGCAAAACAGTATGGAGGCCCCTCAAAAAAGGTAAAAACAGCTACACTATAATGCAGCAATTACACTACTAGGTGTATATCCAAAGGATACAAATGTAGTCATTTGAAGGGGCAGCTGCTCCCTAATGTTTATAGCAGCAACATCCACCAGAGCCAAAACAGGAACAGAGCCCAAATGTCCATCGATAGATGAAGGGATAAAGAAAACGTGGTGTGTGACGCAGCCATCAAAAAGAATGAAATCTTGCCATGTGCAATGACGTGGATGGAACTAGAGGGTATTATGCTAAACAAAGTCAGTCAGTCAGAGAAAGACAAATACCATATGATTTGACTCATATGTGGCATTTAAGAAATAAAACAGATGAATGCAGAGGAAGGGAAGGAAAAATAAAATAAGACGAAAACAGAGAGGGAGACAAACCATAACAAACTCTTTTTTTTTTTTTTTTTAAGATTTTATTTATTTGACAGACCAGAGATCACAAGTAGGCAGAGAGGCAGGCAGAGAGAGAGGAAGGGAAGCAGGCTCCTTGCTGAGCAGAGAGCCTGATGTGGGGCTCGATCCCAGTACCCCAGGTTCACAACCCAAGCTGAAGGCAGAGGCTTTAACCCACAGAGCCACCCAGATGCCCCATAACAAAGTCTTAGCTCTAGGAAACAAACTAAATGTTGCTGGAGGGGAAGCGGGTGGGGAGATGAGGTAACTGCATGATGGGCATTAAATAAAAGAGCACTTGACATAATGAGCCCAAGGTGTTACATCCAACTGACGAGTCACTGAAACTAATTATATACTGTATGTTAATTAAATTGAACTTAAATTTAAAATAATTTAAGAGCAATGTGCAGGGGCACCTGGGTATAGTCTGTTAAGTACCCAACTCTTGGTTTCTGTTCTGACTGGAATCTCACAGTCATGGGCTCAGTTATGTTTGTATTGGGCTCCACGGTCAGTGCAGAGTCTTAAGTTTCTCTCTCCCTTTCCCTCCAACCTTCCCCACGGTACGCTCACTTGCTCGATCTCTCTCTTTCAAATAAATCTTTCTTTAAAAAGTGATATGCGGGGCACCTGGGTGGCTCAGTGGGTTAAGCCGCTGCCTTCGGCTCAAGTCATGATCTCAGGGTCCTGGGATGGAGTCCCACGTCGGACTCTCTGCTCAGCAGGGAGTCTGCTTCCTCCTCTCTCTCTCTCTGCCTGCCTCTCTGCCTACTTGTGATCTCTCTCTGTCAAATAAATAAATAAAATCTTAAAAAAGTTTTAAAAAAGTGATATGTGAGGGAAGAGTAAATTCAAGCAAAATATGAACTTTCTTAACTTATACAGACACAGTGGCAGTGTATCATCCTTGAAAACAGGCAATATAGCAAGATGACTAAGAGGGTAGGCTCTTGCATCAAACTGCCTTGATTCAAATTTGAGCTGTGGAAGCTGGAAAAGGTATGTAAATTCTATTCTTAGCCTCTTTGTGACTCAGTTTTCTTATCTTTCAAAGGGATATAAAAATACCCACCTCACTCAGTGGTTGCTCTAATTTAATGTGTGAAAAGTGCCTATCATACAGGAAACACTCAGTGTTAGCTGTTATTATTGATAGAGAAATATAGGCTCACATATGTTTTTTAAGAACAAAAAGGGAAACACTAGTAGAATTAGAAGCACTAAGGGGAAACAGTGAAAGAAAATATGGTCAGCCCGTGTTTCATGAAAGAGAGAGAGAGAAGGAGGGAAAACGGAAGAAGAAAAGCAGGAAGGAGGAGGGAGACAGAAAGAAGAGCAAAGATGCATGGAAAATAGTATAAAATCATAATGAAAGAACACCGAAAATTGTTATAACTATAAATAGATTAAACAGCCTTATTAAATGACAGAAACTTTCAGATTGATTTTTTTTTAAATCACACCATCTACTGTATATAAGAAGTACTCTGAGAGAAAGGAAAAATACATAATGCATATGAAAAGCACTCCTAAATGATCTATTTTGTTTGCCTCCACTAAAAAATTTCAGGAAAGAAGTATTGAAACTTAAAGGATAAGCAAATATAAATTAAAGCAGGCCTGGCAATCGTAATATATGACAAAGTCATGTTTAAGACCAAGTACCTTAAATGGGATTTAAAAATCTTATTTTGATAAAGGGCACGATTCACGATGAACATATAAAACTCATAAATCTTCAGAATCAAATAACATAGATTGAAATATATATCGCAAAAACAGCAGAAGGGGGAAAATGGTACGAGGAATAGGAGACTCTTTAAGGAAGTGTTGAATAAATCAGCTGCACGAAAGTAATGATATGGGTGTTTGAACAATATTGTTTTTATAGATAAATGTCAAGCTTTGTCTCTGCACGGAACATTTTTTCCCTCAAACATCCATGGAACTGTAATAAAAACTAACCATATACAGGGCTTTTTAAAAATTCCCTAAATTTCCCCCCCCAAAAGTAGAAGCTGTACAAACCACATTACCTGACAATAATTAAATGAAATTAGGCATATGTAAAAAATGGTTTGAAATAGAGCAAACATCAAAACATTAGAGAATAGAAAAATGTCCTCCTGAAAGCAGCTCATGGAAGAAATTCGTGTATGAAAAGGAAAAATCAATTAAATCGGTGTAATTAAAGTCCCGGTAGAAGGAGTGGGCCATCTGGTCTCCTGGGAGAGATGGTCCAGGACAAGAAAGGAAATGTCCCTTTCAGGCTGTCAGCCATGTCTCATCCATCCCAGTAAAAGGGAATTCCAGAAAATTAGTGAAGAGAATAAAGACAGTCATGAATTTGGATGAAACTCTCTGAGATCATAAACGAATTATTTTAATCTCTTTTGTAAGTTTCTACGTGAAAGCTGCTCCCAGTATGGGTTATTACTGAAATCCAGACTTCATGGCACCTGCTTCCGGATTACTCTCAAGATTCCAGATTCCCAAACCGGGAAAGCAATATTCTTTTCTGCAGAATCTTCCCCAAATATATTCTGCAGGATGTTACAAGGGCTGGGGTGTGGACAGGGAGGTGGAGACGTGGGAAATTCACAGCCAAAGGACTGGGAACATGGTGAGTTAAAGAAAATGAAAACATTTTCATGGGCCCAGAACTTTTCAGATTCTTCAATTCGCCAAGAGGCGCTATGAACCTAGAAGAAAAACTAGCCCACAGTGTTTTATGAATTTATACGACCACTAAACTCTCTTTCTTTAAAGATCTCAGGATACTGGAATGCTACAGAATGTGCTTTGGAAAATGCAGTCTTTGCTGAACTGTTTCTATGAGGCTTTTTTTTTTTTTTTTGCCATCAAAGTTAATTCATTTATCATTTCATTATGGCTACAAGGGTCCTTACGGGATGGAAGGTGGGGAGGGGAGGGCTTCTCAACAGAAGCACTGGTGATGTCACAAAGTTAGACACAGGCCACAGGTCTTTGGTGTCTGATGTTAAATCTAAAAAATAATAACAACACATCCAAATTTTATAAATCATATATAGGAAGCAGGTTTGGAAGCAGTGTGTCTACGACAGAAGTCACCAAACACAACTGAGTATGAGAGAAAAAAGTTAAAAAAAAAAAGAGAGACAGAGAGAGAGAGAGAGAAACCATCATTGTGAACACTGCCCTTCATAGCTGCAGGACAGACAGAGATGTCCGATCACTTGTCATACACCTGAAACTAACACCGTAACATCATGCACCCACTCTACTCAAATAAACAAGAACAACATCACTGTTGCATGCCACCTAGCAGCAAATCTGGGAGCAAGCATGGTTACACTTTTCTTCTCCCGTGAATTCTCTGTGAAATTTTCAATGATTATTTTTTATGATTAACACTATCACAACTCAACAGCTGCCGATCATCTTTCAGCCGAAGTTCATTTTCTGTTCACTGTACTTGTTCGCGCAACCATCTCCCCACACGCCTCAAGGGAATCTCTGCCCCATTCCACCTGCCACGGAATATGGGACACCTCCATCCTTAGGGCGTTATCCTGACTCCAGTCATACCAAAGACGTCCAGAGGCAAACCAGCCAGCAACTTCTGTGGGGTTTCCTTTTACAGAAATGGCTCTGCATCGTTCTCCGGAAAACGGTTTGGAGGCGAACGCTCCACTCGAGTCCAGCAAGGCCATGTGTAACTGGGCTTTGCTGGGATCAGTGAGGAGAGGAGCAGGGCTTCTCAAAGCCCATGTCAACAACCAGATACAATCGTGGCTCTGTGGGAGCCACAGGGGCAGGTTTCTTTACAAAAATGGGAATGAGTTCACGGCAATGATGGGAGCCCCAGAGAGACTATCTTCTTAGGAGCAAATCCTACCTCTCCATGAGAGATGCCAGGATGACAAGGTAGGCTGCAGCCTCCTGGGCTCCTCTCCACAGGAGCCTTCTGCCCCCTTCTCCCCTAACAGCTGCTCTCTTAAAACGTCCAGAAAAGGTTTCACTTGACCACAGCAGGTTACCCCCACCAATGGCTACTGATAAAATGAGAAGCACCTGCACTCAAAAATCACTCATTTTTCACTGGTAGCCCTTAAACTACTCTGTTCTCTGTCCCCTTAATGCAGAAGAAAGCTCACTCCTAAGGAGACAGGCAATTTTATCTGTATACAGACTAGTCCTCAGTTGTCACTTAAATGTACTTGTTGGAGACTGGAAGGTGTCTCATCGCAAGGTAAGAACAAATGACCCAGGTAAGCTAAACAGAAGCCATAGAGCGTGCCGCCCGGGGCTCTAACGGGCTTTCTCGGACCACCCGTCGGCCAGTACCTCTCTCTCTACGTTAAACAGACTTAATTTAAGAAGTGTCTGGTCACAGATTTGCCAACTGGAAAGAAAAGATGATGTTAATGTCCTTTTTCCATTAAAAATAAATGAAGTCATATCACTGATGACTTAGAAAAGAGAGTTTAAAAATTATTTTAATCAACATCCCTAAGACAGCCATCAGTAGCCTTTGTATTTATTTCCTTGTGGTCCTATATTTGTTTTTTGTTTTTTGTTTTTTACAGAATTTTAATTTTATTGTGAGTTACAGAATGGGTATCTCCCCATCAGCCTGATGGAGAAAATGATTACACATCATTATAAAAAAGAGAATAAATGCTCTGATGCCTACCATCTAATATCACTCAGTACACGCACATGCTTGGCCAACGCTTTCCACGTAGCAAGTCATTTACCCTTCATAACAACCCGTGTGGTAATTGCTTTTATATGCTGAGCCCTTCTAAAAGATTTTCTTTCCTTCTCCCATTCTCTCTTTCCCTACACTATACTCCATTTCGTCTCTAAAGATAATAGTGGGAACGCCTGCCACCATACGTATATATATGTCCAATGAAAAATCCTGCTCCAACTTTCAAAGCCTTAAGCTCTGCCAACATATGGACCCTACTTATGATCACTTTTCTTAACTCCTGCCAACTTGTACTGCTTTAAGTGCCCAGTGAGATCCTACCTTCCTGCCCTCTAAAACGCCCATCAGAAACTCTCTTGGGGCCCCATTTTCAACCAACACTACTGGCTACCTTGGAACAATCCACAATATAATCCAAATACTTTAATGAGAATTGCTAACACTTGAACCATCGTTGCAATTACTGACAGCTTGATATGGATGGTTAAAATAGAATTCCACTTGCTTGCTTCCTAACTATAATAATATTATATTTCTTTATTTTTGCTTTATTTTAATACTATAATTTGGAGAATTATCTCACAGAGTTCCTGGCAAGCATCTGGAAGACATCAGTTGGAAAGGACCAAATGCTAATTCTCATATTATAAGAGAATAATAAAAATTTTTTAAGTTGCAAAATTGCATTCATGTTGAAAAACATCCGATACACATGTCCTCCACTTCAAAAATGCCTGTGATTATTAAACATAATCCATATTAGAGGAGATTTACAAATTGTAAACTCCACATAGAAATGTATTCTCCATCCCCTCAGCATCAACCCCAAGTAACATGCAGTTAATTCTGCCCTTGGGGTATCATTCACATTTAATTATCACTGATCTGCTGGAAGGAAAACTGTCTCTCCTTAGGACATGTCCAAAAATAAAAATGGGTACTGTGCACTGTGGAACGTACTCCTTGTGTGCAGGACGGGAGGAAGAGATTTTGAAGAGAAGACTTAGAGTCCATTACAGTCTTAAACCTGGAGAGAACAAAGACCGGGCGTTATCGGAAATGTAAAACCCCAAACTGATCATATATCATTTTTCACCTTCAAGTAACAAATGTCTTTCTTACTCTGCTCTGCTCATTTAAGAGAAATGAAAACATATCCTTTATCCTTTGTCTCTTCTTCATTAACTCTAGTCAAACTTGCTCAACGGGAAGAGGTTCCAGTCAACGGGCTAAGGAACAAGTCAGTGAGCTTCGATTCTGACAAGGTCTCTCTTCCTCTCATGGAGACCAAGGAGCTGGGAGGGGAGGGGTCTCCTCTTTTCCTGTGTTCTTGTCCCCGCTCAAGACAAAATCACCCCCCCCCGACTCTACTGGTTCCCAAGCTATTTGTTGATTGTAAATTCCAGATCCTGTGGTCTGACAAGAGCACAAGAGGTAAGTGGATCCCAGAGGCATAAGGCATGATGGACACTAGCTCCTCCAACTGGAGCCCACTGCTGTAGGTTCACGCAGCCACTGAGCTGTGCGTGTGGTACAACCTCTGATGGTGGGGTCAAGTCATCACCCCATGGTTTCATCCATAACACTGAGAGCCATGGACGTGGTTCATCTGGATAGTGCTGTTCCCCTAACACGGTCCCATTTTCTTTTTTAAAAATTTGTTATTTAAATTCAATTTAGTTCACATAGAGCCTACTATTAGTTTCAGGGGTAGAGTTTAGTGATTCCTCAGTTGATGTAAATGTAAATGTAAGAGCGCCCAGGGCTCATTCTCTCAAGGCCCCTCCTTAATGCCCATCACCCAGTTACCCCATCCCCTGACCCACGTCTCCTCCATCCCCTCTCAGTGTGTTTCCTACAGTTAAGTCTATACAATGGAATATTACTCGGCCATCAAAAAGAATGCAATCTTGCCACTTGCGATGATGTATTATGGATATTATGCTTAGTGAGATAAGTCAGTCAGAGAAGGACAAATACCATATGATTTCATTCAAATGTGGAATTTAAGAAACAAAATAGATGAGCATAGGGGAAGGGAAGGAAAAAGAAAATAAGATAAAAACAGAGAGAGAACCAAACAGGGTCCCATTTGTACCATGAGATGGTCTCATGGGTTCATGCAAGGTAGGCGCCTGCAAGTTGATTCAAATCTGAAACTTTTTCAGCCAGAGCCCGACTGCATGTGGCTTCTTACCTTAAGTTCTAGACTTTGAAACAGCAGGACCCTCACAAGAACCTGTCAGAGCTTCTGGGGGTAAAAACTGCACTGTGTTTGAGGAACAACATGATCCTGCTGAACCACATTTGAGGCACTCAGTGTTTCAGATAAAAACCATGGGTTGATGACTTGAATGAACCATCAGACATTATACAATCACATAACTTGATACTACATGTACCTATAAAGGCAGACTACTGTTACAGTAGCTAAATCCATCAGAGGAGGCAAGGTCACTGACCTTGATCCCAGAACAGAATTTTGCTGAATTTCTTCTACACTTTTTCTACAGAACAGCAGAAAGGGACAGGACTAGCCATCAAAGGCTGGGGTTCCATGCCCTGCTTGGCCACTGGCTAAGTGCAAGGTGTCTAGGCCTCACTGTTTGCATCTGCAAATGTTAAGGGTGAATCAGATGATTTCCCAAACCCCTTTCAAGCTCTAAAGCTGTATATTAACTGCCACTGAGAATCACATCAGTGTCTAGATATTCCAACAAGGGCAAAGAACAGGGTCCGGGACCCCCGGATCCTTCCCCCAACAGAAAAGGCAAAACATACACACCCAGAGGAGTCCCCTTCCCCAGTCGACTTTCTACACATGGCGCTTCTCAGGCAAGACAATAAAAGCAGCTGTTGAAGGCGATCACGAATCTCGCCGGCTCTACGTCCCCAGAGGCGAAAAGCACGTTTTATAATAAACATAGCTTGTTACGGCATCGCCTGTGACGAACATTTGGATTAACTTTTTGAGATCTCTGAGTGTGAAACACAAATAATACTAGTTGTGCATCTTTTGCAATCTGGGAAAACAATAAAAAAAACCCTCTCTTTAGGCCAGACAACCATACGGGGTACAGGGTGGAGACACTCTCCTGAAGCAGTTAGCCAAGTGGTGTCAGACAGGCCTTCTCGATGGAGGAAAATGTTCATGTATACCTGTATGCTCCTTTTGAAGGCAAGGGACGTTCTTGATTATTATCTTTTCCCACTCCTTATCACAGACTTACAATGAGAATGCTCGTCCTTCAGGCTAAGTGACAGATAACACACACACACACACACACACAGAGCACATATTACTACAAATATGCTAATAACATTCTGCATTAACACAGAGGATGAGAGTGCTTTACTGAAGATACTTCTAGCTCACTAATCCTCGGGATAGCCATGAAATAGCTCAGCGGGGGAAGGGGGGATAGTTGGCCAACTTTTCCCAATGACAGGCAACTGCACAGTTTAAGCGGTTTTCTCAGATCTGTCCAGTGAGGCTTCTGCAGGGACCAGACAGACCCAACCCAGGAATGCTAACATCAGGTTTGAACTCCACACCCCTCTTATAGCCAGAATGAGGCCCTCATCTGCAGTGACCCTGTGTTGGCTTCTTCCACACCTCTTGCATACCCTGGATTCTTCTAGCACCTCCCGTCCAAGGCCAAGGGAACCACGACCAAGAAAAGCTGAAGGGGCTGCTTGCTCACGGGCTCAGGTGCTTTCCTCCAGCTTCTTCTCCACGTCTTTACCTTCTGCTTCACTCCTCTCAGTGGGGTGATGGGCTTCAAATCTGCCTCTCGGCTGACCTTGTGGTTTTTACCCCCATTTCTTTCTTTCCTTTTTTTTTTTTTTTACCCCCATTTCAACTAGATCATCTCACTCCAATCTCATGACTTCATGTTTCAACTTGAGGGTTTCTTAAAGACAGAGCCCCTACAACACAGGCCCACCTCCTTGTATACTTGACCTGCCAATGCAGAGCCCTTGGTGTTCCTGGGGGCCTCAGAACATCCCTGTCATGACCCCCAGCCTCCCGCTCGGCCCACAGAAGAAGCTGGCCCCCACGGAAAGTCACCAGATCAGTGACAGCAAAGCCTGGCTCCCTTAGGAAGGCAACTATCGTTCCCCACCAGGATGCCAGGGCCTCCTAACTGAATATTTTCAGGGAAACCCCAAAGAGCCCCTTCAGCCCATCTGGGGTGATGCTGCCGAGGGCACATTACCAGGAGGGCTGTGTAGGTATAGGGATAGTGGTAGGCCAGGTAGCAGGCATCCTCATTGTGCGGGAAGGTGACCACAAAGGTGAGGGTGTAAAAACACTTCTCAGATGCTCCTCCCGTGGCAGCTGTGCGCTGGCGATAATGATTCCTAAAAGACAAAGGAGAAGGCAGATGCCATAAACCTGCCCTGATACATAGTGACAAATGTTCCTCACTCGAAAGTCTATTTGGGTGAAATTTAGAAAAGAGGGAAACTGACAGGTCATGAGCCAAACCAGCAACGTGTAGGCGGGTCCACCTGTCTCTCTCTCTTTAGGGAGAGGGAGAGCACACTCACGCGGGGGTGGAGGGGCAGAGGGAGAAGGGGAGAATCTCAAAGAGGCTCCACAGTCAGCAGAGAGCCTGACACGGGACTCAATCCCATAACCCTGAGATCAAGACCTAAACCAAAATCAAGAGTCAGACTTAACTGACTGAGCCACTGGGGCACCCCAGGTCTAATCTAACACACACACACACACACACAGAGCACATATTACTACAAATATGCTAATAACATTCTGCATTAACACAGAGGATGATTTGTGGCACACATCTTGTGTGGCACACATACCATGAGCCTTTCCCTGCTATGTCTGAAAGCGAAGCCTACAGAGTCACGGAGCAAGAAAACAGACAGGTATGTGAGTAATTCTGTGCATCTCAAGACGCAATGGCAGAGAGATACTTTATTACCCAAATGTGGGCTCCCCCAGCCCCTGCCTTACCCCAGCCCCAAGTTCAGCTCTTTCTTTCCCTTCTGCCGGCCAAGTGGTTTTGTTAACAATCATGACTACTAATACTGAGTTCCAATGCGACACTTAACCCACATCACCTTATGTTATCACTGCAACAACACATCGTGGGCATGAAGAAACAAAAGCTAAGGCAAATTAATTTGTCAAAGGTTGCAAGACTCGAACGTGGTTGGGATGGAACTCGAACCCAGATCTGTCTGTCTAGGAAGGCTTTGTTCATTCCACTGTACAATACTTGCTTCCCAAAGGAATACATTTGTCACCCTAAATGTGGTTCAGCGTCTCAGAGCTTCAGAGTACGCATTTTCCTTTGTCAAAGATGAAGAATCAATTTTGATACTTCACAGAACAGTATCAAAGTAAATTGCACCCAGAAGTACATTCCGAGCAATATTTTCCCCACACGCTGCCGGTTATGCCCGCGCCTTGCCTGTTGATGAAGAGGCAGCTGTGCGGGCTTCCCTGAGAAATGTTATCATCAAGACTGCTTTATGATGCAAAATACGCCCGGACACCCAAAGATTAATTCCACCTTTGAACATTCACAGTATTCGCTTACTTGTCCATAGTGCTTTGGGGTTTTATTGGGGGAAAGGGTGGGGAGAGGGAAGAAATAGCAGGTAATGAATTTCTGTTCTTGCAAAATGAAAAAGAAAATTTTTTTTCTGCCCTTTTTCCTGCCTTTTTGTTACCTATGGGCCACCATGAATCCCCAACCAAAACAAAAACCAACCAACCAACCAAACAAACAAACAAACAAAATCAGGCAAGCAATAAAGGAAGAGACAGAAAACAAACTGTCTTGTTTCTTACGGTTTTGTGGGTTTTCAATACTGATATAACTAGGAGTGGCGGTCCCACAGACGATGGCCTGACACATTTCTCTTGCCTCAGCTTCTGCCAACACAGCACCCTGGGGCCCTGCTCATTTTGGGAGAGAAGGACACCCCCTAACAATGCACGCCCCAAGTGATCCTCCCAGTCACTGTTTGGATCACATGAAGAGGACCCATTTCCTTTGTGACTCCAGCACCAGCAACTTCAATCATGGTGCCATCTGGATCTTGATACCTAATTGGGTCTCCTTTCTCCACATTTCCCCAAAGTTCTGGACTTCCTTCCAAGCTCAGGCTCTGGTTATTAGAAAGTATGTCAAGAAGCAGATGGCAGCTCAGAAAGCGTGCCCGGCACATATGCTCTACCTTTTCTCTCCGATTCCACCCATAAAAGGGTCCCCTGCAAATGCTCACCCAGCGGACACCTACCTGAACGACGGGAACTGGTCAATTACGCCCCTCTACGCTGCCAACCCACGGGATAGGAAACGAGCCAGTCAAATGATCAAGATGTTGGCCACCGACCAAAATGTGGAAGAGCACATCACCTATTAGCACATGCATGTGAGCACACACGTGTGCGCACGCCCCATATAGCATATTCATGCAGGTAAACACAGGTGAAAACAGAACACCTAGTGCCTCTCCATCCCCAAGTTCTTCACCCATGAAGAGTGAACACAGAGCCTGCATCTTGCTCCGGTATAGAAGATTTCCCTGGGGGTGGTCTCCTTTGACACGAGGCATGCTTCCTGGTCTACTTCCTGCTCTACTTCCTGGTCTACTTCGCACTCTACCCTTAGATACACCGAAGTCACACCACAGGGACATTGGCTGTAGGCAAACTCAGCCTCACCCCACGAGCCATCAGAGTAAGCATGAAAGGAAGAGAAAGCAAGGATGTGAAATCCCCACCCCTAGGCTCTTTCCACCATTCAAAGCAAACCTGGACTCCAGGGAGAGAAGAGCTACTGTGAAACAGAAAGAGAAATAAAATAAAAGGATTCTTCATTTTTGAACTTCTATGGACCTACGTTCTCATGATTTAAAGGAAGTATAAGAAATTCGAATAGCCATTTTTGTCATATGAAATCCACCTTATCACAGCCCCAACACTCTCTCTCTCTCTCTCTAAAGCTTGGCGGGCAAGAATCTTGTGGGCAAGACTAGAAGCTCCTCACTGGGGCGCCTGGGTGGCTCAGTCCCCTAAGCGTCTGCCTTGGGCTCACGGTATGATCCCAGGGTCCCAGAACTGAGTCCCACATCAGGCTCCCTGCTCTCTGGAAAGTCTGCTTCTCCCCCCGCCCCACTCATGCTTGCTCTCTCTCTCTCGCAAAAGTAAACAAAATCTTTTAAATCAATAAATACATACATACATGCTCCTCACTGGTAAGCCAGCCCTCCCCACGATGACTGCAGAATGCTGGGATTTAAAAATGGGTATCCCTTCATTTACGATGAGGTTCTGCTGAAGGAGATTCCATGACCACCCTAGTCTGGAATCGAAACTCTAGCAGAGGCTAAAGCAAATGTCAGGTTTTCCCACCGGAGTCTCCTGGTGGCCGTGCACAAGGAGCAGGAGAATCCAGATGACTGTACCAGTAGCAAAAACTCTCCTCTTCGGGGACCTGGATGGTCCCCCAAGATCACCTTCTTCAAAGTGAAATGTCCAATAAATCTCTAAAGTGAAACCCTTCTCTTGCAACAATTCCGTTTGTGCACGGTCAAGTGACTTATGTTTCCCCAACTATGATGTGAACATCCTGAGGGATGTTTGCAAGGAAGCTAACTTTCATCCTTTCTATTTTCAGGGGGTCCCATGTTCTTTCTTTACACAGACAACCCTTTCCTTCTACCTCATTCAGACAACTCCTTCTGCCTTCAAGTCTCAACCCGAGGGTTTCCTCTTCCTGGAAGCTTTCCCAGATACCTGCTCTTTTCCACATTTCTTACCACACTCTGTCTCTCCCTCATGACTAACCCTTTATGATGGCTATTCTGCTTCTTTGCTTGTGTATTTTCATGCTCCACAGGGGAGCTGGACTTAGCACCTGTCCAGTTACAGTCTGTAGAACAAATGGACTCCAGGAATAGTAACTAGAACACCTAGAATATTCCAACCTCTAATCCTACTGGTATCTTTTTAAGGATAAGCGTTACTGAGCACTCCACAGATGGGGAAATCAAGGGTTATGGACATGAAGCATCTCAAGCAACTCCACACAGAAAGCATAACAAGCGGGGTTTCAACCCCACGAGTGGGCTCCAAGACCAAGATCTCTTTTATTATATCTCTTGGAAATGGGTAAGACAAAAAGAAGTCTTTTGGCCCAGTTGAGCCAGTAAGAATGTGAAGTTCTGGCCTTCACAAGTCAGGGATGCTTATAAGCTTAAAGTCTAAAGTAACAGAAGGAATATAACTCAGAACAGATGAGAACTCATGAAAATGAAACATTTCACTGATTCTTTATGTCCCTGGTGCCACTGAGAAGTTTCTACCAGCTACCGATGACTGCTGACGTTCACTGAACACCTACTGTGCCCCAGACACTGTGCTCAACTTTCCACCTGCTTTTCCTCATTCCATTATTGTCTCCATTTTACAGATAAGGAATCAGACGTTGGGGCTGGGGTAATCTTCGCACAGTCATACAATGATGAGAAGTGGCGGAAGCCTGATTCCAAGAACCTTCTCCCCTTGATCTGCTCTTTGAGATGGAGAAGGAAGGAGCCTGGTGAAAATCAAGGGTTTGCTCAGAGTTGCCGGACCCTAGATAGTTCATGCTGGGTCAAAGATGGCCCAGGGTCGGATAGAGCCAGCTCTTCCCGTTAAAAGGCTCCCCCTTTGCTTTTCCACTCCCTGAACCATTTGTCTTAGGACCAATCTACACTTTTATAATCATCAAGCCTTCAATGAAGCAAGAAGCAAAGTACACAAATGCATAGTTATGAACTCAATCTATTTCCATTTGCACTTAAAAATATGCTGGGAACTCATTTCCCCCCTCTCCGGGTGCATGAAATAAGCAAATACCAAGAGAGAAAGTGAAGTAGATAATCTTACAACGACCCAGCTCTGTTTAACGAGGGCGCATCATTTCACTTAACAGGGTCTAATAAAGCAGAGCAGCCAGGCCACCGGGCTTCCCCGTGTCGGCAGCGGTACTAACACTCCACACACGCCAAACCTCCCCCCGAGATCCCTCGGAAGGATGCATGACGGCACACCTCGTGTCCGACATTCATCTTCATGAGTGAGCTGTTCCATCTCCTCTCGCGAGCGGAGATAAATGTCAGAAGAGATCAGCCGGTGTGTATTACATGGCCACTCTGAGCCTGCGGCTTCCCTCCCTCTGCCCTTCGGCAACCAGATTACTTTAGACCGGAGCTGGGAAAGGATTCGGAAAGGTGTGAGGCTGTGTACGTTGCAGGGAGAAGCAGGCGCGGGGAAGTAAATAAAGCAGAAACTGCAAGTGTCCTTGCTTACTTTCACGAGAGGCACGGATAAAGGAGTCTGCTCGTTTAGGTCCTTCCCTCCGGAGGATCCCTTTTACTTTCTGGCCTACCCATCTGCAAGGTGGGTGGGGGAGGGGGAGGGGACTGAGAGGGAGAGGGGATTCCGGGGGACGGGCAAGAGGGTCAACTGTGCACAGGAGAAAATATTAGAATTTTTCCTCAAACCGAGTATGATCTGGGCACTAAGGAGGAAATTCAGCTGCCTCTAGGTTTAATGGGGGGGTTGACACTGCTGTCTTTATGCTGTCCAAGTCAATCTGATGTGATGCCTAATTATATAGCAAACTAGAGTAAGAGCGATCTTATCTGTTCTTCTCTGCTGGGTTCCAGAGCCGGAATACGAACAACACATTACATTATACGTTTCTGGTTTTCATGCGTCAGGAAGCTGAGTATCGATTGCTGGATGGGAAGAGCTTCGCACCTGCCTCAATCTTTTGCTTTTAACTTCTGGCAAGGTGGTCTGCAGAAGCCTACTTTAGTGGACTGACAGACTGACTATTTTCCTAAATTAAACTAAACCTCACAATATAGACCGTTAGTTGTTTTGTTGTTGTTTATTCTGGTTAGAGGCCAGATTGATGGTAACATTAAATGTCAAGCACTAAGGACCCCTCAAAAATGGAAGAATGGACATGGCCTCTTTTCTACTCTTCCCACTAGTTCGTAAAGATTCTGGCAAAGTCGATCTGGCTAATGAGATCTTTCAAAACTACGCAAAAGGCTACTGACAACTGTATTTTTCATGGGAACCCCAAGGGTACAGTATGCCCTGGCTATCAATAGAATAGGCATGTAACAACTGGGTAGACACTGCTACTTCTTCATTGTTCCATCTTTTTGTGAGCACTTATAATTTTAACTCTTTGCATGTCTTCTGATGCACATATTAGTGTAATAATGCATATGTAACTGATTAAAGTTACTTATAAGCAAATCTGTATTAGAAGGACACGCATGACTCGATCTTATCAAAACAGGCAGGAGACCACTTTCTAACTGATGACGATGAGAACCACAAAGCTGTCAGCCCACATCCTTAACTAATCACCACTGCTGTCTCTTTCTGAAGGAAATGAATATCCCATTCCTCTGTCCTTTTCTCATTTGTGGTTCCCTAGATGTACTCAGGCACAATGAGCACCCTGGCGCCCCCTTTAGAACGTGGCACTAAATCTGGGAACTTAACAGCACAATAGAAATAGAACTTCCGGGACGCCTGGGTGGCTCAGTTGGTTGGACGACTGCCTTCGGCTCAGGTCATGATCCTGGAATCCCGGGATCGAGTCCCGCATCAGGCTCCCAGCTCCATGGAGAGTCTGCTTCTCCCTCTGACCTTCTCCTCGCTCATGCTCTCTCTCACTGTCTCTCTCTCAAGTAAATAAATAAAATCTAAAAATAAAAAAAAAAAGAAAGAAAGAAAGAAAGAAATAGAACTTCCAAGCTTCTGATGATGTGCTGGAGACAGAGAAATAAAAATATAAATTTCTCTCAAATTAATACACTGGAGAGAACAAAGGCAGGGGTAAAGCAAACAGATCTTCTAGAGCAAATCAGCTCAAAGTCTGTGATGGGTAAAAAGGGAGAAATATGTTCTCCAATCTAAGGCATTCGACAGTAGGGAGCTGTGGTTGAATAGAGATACACACATCTACCCTGTTGTTAAATCACGTTATTAGAAATATGTTAACATCATGTGGTGAATTATTGTAAAACAAACTACGTTACAATGTAGCAATCTTATCCATTCATCTCTGTTGTATTCATGACTGCAATATGAAAAATGAATTACATTACACATTCATGGTTTTCATGTTACCCCTCTGCTGCTCTTTAATCACATAACAATTGTCTTGCTAATGAATCTAACAGCTATTAACATTAACTTTGGCTTTCCTGAGGCCAAGGCTGTGCTTTTGGAAGTGGGGCTTCTTTCCTCCTTCTCTTTTTGGCAGAGGCTTAGTCCCCTCAAGCCTGCACCTTACTCCCCACGTCCCAGAGGAACAGCCTCCAGGGAGAGTTCTACTCCCCTGGGAGAAAATACTGAATGTCATGCTTGTCCCATCTCTTACTAAGCTCCAGATCCAAGCTGGAAGCCAGCTTGGTCCTTCATGTTTATTCAGGGTTACTATTTTCACAGGACACCCCAAGATTCAAAATTCAGACTTTCGCTGTTTTTCCCTGCAATTGTTGGCTTCTACCACTTTGGATGGGTTTTAACCTAAATCTCTTTGGAACATGAAAAGATCCTGACAGTTTCTAGATATGGAAGGTGGAGAGAAATTGCCATATATAGGTGAATGGAAAACCAACAAAATCATAATATTTTGCTATCGTTCTGAAGAATATAATGAAAATACCGCCCAGGTCCATATCCTAATACATCAAGGACTGAAGACTGCCAACTCTTTTATTACAAACTGTAAGAAAGCCCAGCTCTGTGTTTTGTAGACAGTACTTATCTCTATGGTGATTTTTGCCTTTGTGTCTGACGGATAGGAAAGGTCAGGAATTGTGTTGCTCTATCAGTGTTCCTGTCCTCAGTCTCGACAGCCAAAAGGCATGGAATACATATACCCTTTCTTTTTTATATTAATAACAATCCTAAACTTTAGAATGTCTGATAATACTTTTCTCACAGCCCTCTTGTAATATCAGAAAGAGATACAACTTGCTTTATCCAATAAAACAAGTGCTAGCCTACCAGTGTTTATAAGAAACCAGCAACGTGCTAATAATTAATTACATATTTCCTGCCTGTCCTAACAGTTCCTGTCCCTTTTTTTCCGTATGAATTTGTATTTTATTTTCCACCAAGAGAAAATGCACAAATGGCGATTCATGGGTTGGGAATCCACTTCTTTCATCAAAAGATATGGATAATTTAGATTTCACTCACAACTTTACAGAATAAATTGATGAAACTGGCTACTGATCAAGGGATGAAGATGAACTCCATAAATGCTCCCTCTTTTGTTTTTTTTTTTCCTAAAAAATCACCTCGCTATGGAGGAACAGTCACTTACGTGCATCTGTCACAAGTCCACTCTCACCTACTTTGGAAAACTGAAGTACTGGATGAAGAAGGGTAGGCCAGAACGTCTCAGAATTTTTTGTTCACTGGACTGCACCGAAAGAAGTCAAGAATGAAGGCTTGACCAAATAGTCACAGGCTGCGTCCATACAAGTCCTGACATCCAACAACAGGCCATAAGGGTTTCGGTGTGTCGGAGTGAGGACAGGTGACTTCTCTTCTTGGGCTCCACAGTGGGCGCCATGTAACGTACTTGTGCTTCTGAAGGGCAGGGCACACACCACTGGGACATGGGAAGAGGGCTGAGGTTTCTCCGGCCAACAGAGAAGAGCAGGAAATTGAGAAAGAATGAAAGAGCGGACCAAAGGAAGCTAGCAATGCTCTAACTTACTTGTAATAACAGATTTCATAGCCCATCCGTATCCAGGTGGGTCTGCCCAGAAGAGCCTCCTTCACAGAATACACAGTCGGCTGCATCCCTGCACAGAACAAAGGCAGGATTAATCACCAGGGAGGGGCACCTGGGAGGCTCGGGCAGCTAAGCACCCAGACTCTTGATTTCAGCTCAGGTCATAATCTCAGGGTCATGAGATCAAGTGTCAGGCTCCAAGCCCAGCGTGGAGCCTGCTTAAGATTGTCTCTTTCCCTCTCCCTCTCTCTCTGCCCCTACACCCCACATTTAAATAAATAAATAAATAAATAAAACAGAATAAAATGAAGTATTAATCTCTGAGGAAAGAGAAAATGGAAAGAGAGCTGTGATGGGCTGAATCACGGCCCTCCGAGATATCCGGGTCCTAACCCCTAGAACCTGTGACTGGTGCCTTATACGGCAGAAGGGATTTCATAGATGTAATTAAATTAAGGATTCTGAGATGGAGAGATTATCCTGGTGGGCCCTAAATGCAATCCCTTATGTCCTTTTGGGAGGGCGGCAGAGGGAAGTTTGACTGCACAGGAGAAGCGATGTGACTGGGGCAGAAGGAGACTGGGAGATGCTTCACGGCTGGCTTTGAAGATAGAGGAAGGGGCCACAAGCCAAGGGATCCAAGGGGAGCATTAACTCTAAACACTGGGGAAAAAATACCAAACAAAGAGAAAACCCAACAGATGCTCCAGTGGGCATGGCCTTTCTGGTACCTTCACTGTAGCCCAGTGAAACTGATTTTAGACTTGTAGACACTAGAATTGTAAGAGAGTAAATCTGTCTTGATTTAAGTCACCAAGTTTGTGACAATTTGTTACAGCAGCCACATGGAGCAAATACAAGACTCAGGGTTCATACTTTCTCTTTCTACACCAGGAAGAATCTATTTAGTCGCTACAAAATAGAGACCTAGAGATACCGGAATATTCGTTCCTTACTCAAAGCCACTCAATGAATTAGTACACGATCCAGCAGTAATTTGCTGAATCGTACGCAATGCAGAATTTCCCATTCCTGGAAACATTCAAAGTAAATGTGGGCTGCCAGTCACTTTGTCCCTGGAATTTCTCCCGCAAAATTGGCCGTAAAGTATCCAGGAGAATTTGAACTTCCCCCTTATTTTCTGAGAGTGCAAATCAGTGTCATCCGACTGGCTTCTGCTGTTTTCCTTTCTCGGACAAACAGGCCAATATATTTACTGCTGTGGGATTTAGGGGATGAAGAGAAGGAATAAATGAGAGGTTCTCATGGACCTCCAAAAGTTCAAGGTGGGGGCAAGGCAGTCAGGAAGCAGTGGAATGGCAGGCATGGTGTTCACATTCCATCACAGAGTGAGGACTTCCGGCTTGCCTTCCCTGGTGGCAGTCTGCCACAGGTTGGACACCATCTTGCCACACATAGTGACAAGAAACATTCTGCCCAACATCAAACTCTTTGGGAACCCAAAAAGGGCTTCCAGTAGTAAGCCAATCAATCAAAGAGGGGTGCCATTCCTGGTGTAAGCCAGAAAGTCTAGCTTCTAGACCTTCTGGAAGGTCTAGAAGATTTAGGGCGTTAGCCCAAGATCTCATACCGTAATTAAACTGGCTGTTGGGCTTCTCACAGTTGATGACGTTGAAGCGGTAAGGGACGGCTGCCCTCATGCCGCTCACCTGGAAGTAGAACCACTGCTGATGCTGGCTGCTGTTCACATCAGTGTTGATCAGCAAGTCGTACTCCCACCTGCAAAGACAGAAGCAAGGTTGGAGGGCTACAAGTCTTTAAGGAAACATCAGACACTGAGAAGTCACACACATCAGTTTCCAGAGGACAGATCTAAGACCCAGGATCTCAGCGGGTTGGTAAGTTACAGTGATTGTGCTCATCTCACAAAACTGGGGGCTGTAGAGATATGAGGAGAGGGGAGCAGGTTCTTGGTATTAGGAGAATCAGTTACACAATCACAGCATATCTTTTTATTAAACTGTGATTTAATAAATTAATAATGAAACTCTCTTGCAGGAAAAATGCAACTGTGCTCTATCCCAGAGAAAATTCAATCATATCTGGTTGTGTAGGTCATTCCTATTTGATGCTGCACCTTACTTTTGAGGCTGGGTCTCCTCATATGGAAAATGGAAATAGTGCCTAAACCTGCAGCGCTGTTTGAAAAGATTAAGTGGTATCATACAGGTAAGCCCCCAGCAAAGCAGCAAACATGAATTAGGCTAGCAGCGCAGGAGTTTTGTGTGCATTGTGTCCCTTTTTAATTGATTTAACTTACATGCAAAAAAGTGCACAAAATTTAAGTGCACAACTCAATGACTTTCAATAAATTCTTCTGGACACTCCTGTTTGTCAATTACCCAGATCAAGATATAGAACAGTTCTAGTGCCCCAGGAGACTCCTGCATGTCCCCTCTCAGTTACTATCTGCAAAGGTAATCAATTTTTGAGCTGTAGCAACAAAATTAACAATGAAGTTTTGACTTCGTTCAAAAATATGATTGCTTGCTCCATCCCCGTGCCGTGTTCTCTGAGCTGCTCCTCTAGAAAGGGTAATGTATTTGTCCCAATCCACTCACACTCTGCCACTCTGGACCCCTGAGAAGTGGTACAGTGAGATTTCTGGAAGGGGGGAGCTTTGCAGAAGGCATATCAGAGCAGAACAGAGCTCCCCGATGGAGACCCACTGCTCACACCATCACTCTAAGCATCTCCCTAGAACCATCGAGCCCAACATACGACAAATGAAGCAAAATCCAGGAAGCAACACTCATACGAACAAATCCACAAAGACTACAGCCCTCCAATGGTCTGCTACACCCACCATCCGCTCCAAAAACTAATCATCAAAACTTGCCTATACGTAGGTTTGTTTTCCATCCTCTGACTCCATCACCCAGACCATAACTAACTGGTTTACGGTTCTACACTCTGGCAAAGGCAGATATCTGAAGAGAGACCAGAGCAAGGCCAGCAGGGCAGACACATCATGGACTGACCACTGTCCCCTAAACCCAGGAGACTCTGGCCTAGGTGTTCTCTCCTGGATCCCTTAAGCATGATATAGAGAGAAACAGAGTAATGTAAGCAGGCACTACCACAAGACGTAGAAGCTGAGCTGGCAAGAGAAAGAGAAGGCGGCTGAGAAGGATGTTAACAGAACTGCCTTTCTCTCTTCAGCCCGCATAGCTCAACCTGTATTTGTTTAATACATTGGGTTTCCCTGAAATAGTAACTAACAGAAAAGGATCCCTGCTCACCTGCCCTCCCCCAAAAAAGAAGAATTTCGAAGATGACTCCTCAGATAGCTACAAAACAGGCTGATCTAGCTGAATTTCTGTGCTGTGTACGGCCAATATACAGCCGAGGACAAGCTCATGCTGACTGAGTGCCGGGCACTATTCGGAGAGCGTGACGTATTTTTAGCTAACTCACATTAAAAAAAAAAAATCCCTATGATGTGGGTGCCATCACTGTCCCCATTTTCTGGGTGAGGAAGAAAAGGCAGGGAGTAAAGTCAGGGAATTGCTCGAAGTCTCCTGGTGGACAGGGGTGAGGTGGCCCCGGCATTCTGATTCCAGAGTCTGTGACCCCCCATGACATTCACTGTCCCGGACTGCTGTCTCCAGGAGTTCACCCATAGAAGATGGAGACAAATCCTGACTTCTGGCATACAACAGAGCTCACTCGGTATCAAGGGAAGAACGATACCACAGTCATCTCTTCTGCGCCGGAAGCTTTTGCTTTGTGTCCTCTCTCCCTGTGTAGTTTGTACAGCCCTAGACTCCCCTCGCCTGTGAAACACTGGTCTAGTGATAGGAGCTGATTGAGAGATCGTGGCAAAGAGGCATGGCACTACACATGCCCTTGAACGATGATTAACACTCCTCTCCACGGGGAGCCCAACGTTCCTGCCACCTACGTCCACAGCTATGGGAGCAACGGACGTGAAGACATACAGGGCCAGGGGACCCCACGTACCCTGCTGTGTGAATAGAACAAGCCGCGGCATCAACGTAGGTACCACCATCCCAGTCAAAGGACGCCCACACCCACGGATGGAGCCGTTATCTGGAACACAGATGTCTTCATAACCTTCACCTCTAGTCGCCTCCCGGCAGCGACATCAGCCAGTGAGCCCCCTAGTGGTCATCCCGCAGACGTTCAGCAACGGACTGCGCGGAAAACCTTTCTGTGCCCTGTTTGCCAGTCTCCCGGGTATAAACACTCCCGCCAGGACTGTTTTCAAAGGACCCATGCGAGACCGCTGTACAGAGAACAGGGAGGAGGGAGGCACTACCCGCTCCCTCAAGCTGCCAGGAGCTACCTCTGTGAGCTTCCGTACTCACTCGCGCACTCGGATGGCTTTGCGCAGATTTCCTGACTCGAACTTGGAGGAGAACCGCAAGCAGTCGGAAGCGGTGTCTTGCAAAGGCCTGTAATGAAATAGGAAACATGTGAACACATACGTTACTGCTATTCTTGGGCATAGCCTGACATTTCTGAGAGATAAGCTTTTTCTCACAGCTTCTCCAACATGAATTCTGACCGTGTTTCGGGGAGAAGGGATGGATTGCTAACATCAAACATGCTTGTTCTCGTGTCGTTAAGAGGAGATTCTATACTCCCCCCCAAACACACATCTTCCAGATTCCACCAACGCTCAAGACCACCTACCAAGGCTCATCTAAGCTGAAGACGACTTTATTTATAACATCACTTGGCTCGATGAGCCTCCGGACATCCTCAAATATCTTGATCCTGGAAAGGAAAATTGGAAACATTTGAAGGGTTGGCTCTCACTCCTTACCCTGTCCATCCTACGGCCCTCTGGGAAGGGCCTTGAGAGTCATCAGAGATTTATGAACAAAAAAATTAATAATGCCCCAACCCGGGGGGAAAGCACTGCCTCGCCCTCCTTTCCTCCTTTATCAAAAACTGAAACTACAGCAGGAATGGAGAACGGACTGATTCCAGAGTTTTAGCTGGAAGATTCGTGACTTGAGGGGGAATTTTTTTCAAGAGCATTTGCACTAATAGGCTCCAAAGGTCTTGGCTGTGAGAGTAACAGGGTCCTTTGCACAGAGACAATTTTTGAGGGAAACTTTAGGATTGTTGATTGTTAGCACCCTCAAGGCCTGGGAGGCTTCAGGAAGCCTCTGAACTCTTGGGTCATTTATAGTCCTTGGGTTCTGTCATTCCCAGAAAATTAAGGTCAATCTTCTATCTGAAAAATACCCGTGTCAGGAAGTTTAAGTAAGAGGACAGAAGGAAGCCCAAGGGATCATGGGCCTGAATCTCTAATCCATGCTTTTTGGGTTCAGTGAGAGGAGAGAGGATGTAGACATGAGGTCTGGGCTCAAGGGGAAGATGTTCTCTCAAGGGGGGAGGTGTTGCTGGGCCAGCCCCTATGCTGTGGCTCTCAGGAACTTGAGCCTGGCAAAGGGTAAGGTCAGAAATGTCAGCAGGAGCCTAAGTCCGAGCAGTTACTTGCTGATGAAATAAGTTCCTGAAACTTTCTGGTGCACACTTGGCCCCACTGACTTAGCATATGCATAGTCAATGTCTGTCTGTTTGTTTTCCAGGGAAAATCATTTTTCCTTGGCTTTAGCCATTTACATTTTAATCTCGCAATGTTGATCCAAAGGCAAAGCTCCCTTTCCATCATTCTGGGAGTAACCTCCCACTAAAGTTTCTGTCCTAGAGAATGCATATTTTCCTTCCAGTCCTCAGTGCTATAGCAGAACTACTCTCCCAGCCAAGCCAGGGTTTGTAAGGTTGAGACTCTGAGATAGGGGTACGCCACCAACTTTCCTCCACAAGAGATCCAATACCAATTTACAGGGAATTTAAAAAAGAGAGAGAGAGATCCCAAATAATCCACACTGGGTTTTTTTTGTTTTTGTTTTTGTTTTTTCTGAGAACCTTCCTTTGAGGAATGATCCCAGTATTTGGACAAACTGGGTTGTCTTTCCCTGTTATGATCCACAGAGCATTCTGGGATACAGGGTTGCATTAGAATCATCAAAGGGATTCTTTTTCTGTCAACACCTGCCTGCCACTATCCCACACGTGGTTCTGACATGTCCAGGGAGGAAGGCAAGCTTCTGCGTTTGGAAAAGCTTCCCAAAGGCTTTGAACATGCTCCTGACTGATTCTCACTTTTCCAAAGACAGCAGAACTCTCTACACAAACCATTCTACTAATTAAAATATTAAAGAGAAAAATAAAGCTTCCAAATCAGCACCAATGTCACCTTTGGACTCCACATTTGCGTTCCAGCATGGACTGAGCAGAGGGAGGTGGATGGTGACCCCAGAGGTCGGGAAATGCCATCCTCTTGAAGTCAGCCACAGATCTGGTTCTTCTGGCTTTGGCCATATAGAGATGGGGGTCATGGAAGGGGATATGCTTGGGATGTGTCTGCAGAAGCTTATCTATTACTTCAGCAGTTTCTGTAGGCCTAGCCGAATTGGAGAGGGAGGCACTCATCATTGGGCAGGAAATCACGTCTATGTCCCAAGCATCCTGTTTGAGGGAAGCTTGACTGTCAGAGGCTTCTCTTCCAGAAGAATCTTTCCCAAGACCATTTGACTGCATATTTTGGTATGCATTCATCCCAGGGCCTCTTTTGGAGGCTGGATGCATGGTGGACCTTCCCATCTTCACCATGCTCAGAAGAGAAGTCTGGACCATGTCTTCTCTTTCTTGCCCCCAGGAGCTTTGGTCCTTAGTCAAATAATGCTGCTTTGGGGAAGTCACAGGCGGAATGTGGTAGTGCTCGGCATCCTGAGGCTCTTCAAAGTTCAAATTATCTCCAGGTTTAGACTCAAGTTCCTTCAGGTTTAAATTGAAAAAGAATATGTCAGTGTTTCCTTCCTGATAGAAAATACAATGTGACCCCTATTCTCACTCTCCGGGCACAGAGTTAAGCTTAAACCCTGTGAATTAAGAAGCTTTTTCCAAGGTCAGACAAGAAAAGACTAGCTTCAAGAATCAAAGAAATGGGAGAATCATAGAAACTCATGTTTGGAAGGGGAATTGGGTGGGTCTAGTGTAATTCTACAGAGCATACAAATGCACTCTGAAACATCCCAAAAACTTACAGCCTGGTTGAACAAACTTATTTACATTATTTTCACTACACCCCAAGGCAACACCTTTTACTTGAGGACCATTCTGATTGTTTTGGGGGGAAAAAAAAAGTATTCCTTACACTGAACTGAAATTTCCTTTGCTGAAATTTTTACCAACTGATCCCCTTCGGTTTTCTGGAGTAAAACAGAATATGCTGCCCCCCTTCTCCATGGGATTTAGCTGGTATGCTTAGAGGTGGGCAAATTCACGATATACTAAGAGCCGTAAGAAAATAACAGAGATCTAAAGGCAGGTCTAAAATCTTGACAACAGCAACCATAGTGAGAGCAGCAATTAGCCACTACCTCACCAGGTGGAAGGTTCTCAATTTGTTTCTACTCAAAAAACCCTGGAATCGGACTGGACACCTTCAGAAAGCCATCTAGGACAACTTTCCCATCGTGCAGGGGAACAAGAAATCATCGAGAATTTTCAGTGCACTTTCAGGACGTGAGGACAAGGCACTTTGTCCTCCGGACAATAGGCGGTGATGTGTACGGTCATCCTATGCCCATCTCGGCGCCAGGTGCCTTGCCTGCATCCAGCTCGGCCCCCTTTTTCACATTTTGCTTAGCCTTCTGCTTCACTCTCAGAAAGACCCCAGAAGCAGATTGCTAATGATAAGCAATGCTCTCCATCTGGAGACCTCCTGCTTGGCCTCTCACATTCTGCAAAGAACCCACCATGCATCACCAGGGAGCAGAACTACGGCATATGTCCTACCTCGAAGCTGCAGGAGAGCTCCAGGCACATGGCCTCATACTGCCTGAGCTCCTCTTCAGGCCGGTCAAGACCAGGCTTGGAACTCAGCTTGTTCACATCTGTTTCCAAGTCATCATCCTATAGTGGAATATAGAAATATATATCTATATCTGTATATCTATCTATCTATATCTGTATACCTATCTATATCTGTATCTTTTATCTATATCTATATATATATTACACTCAAGACAGCCACCCTGAGAAGCATCAAGTCAAGCTAGTACATGTGCAAATTTTCAGAATCTTGGGACATGGTTTCCTTGATTCCAAATTATAGTGCCAGCCTATGCTAAGGAGAATTCAAGACGTCAGGTTGTATACTTCTTAATGAAAAGAAAGAATGTAGGGGTGCCTGGGTGGCTCAGTGGGTTAAGCATCTGCTTTTGGCTCAGGTCATGATCTCAGGGTCCTGGGATCAAGCCCCACATGGGGCTCTCTGCTCAGCAGGGAGCCTGCCTCCTCCTCTCTCTCTCTGCCTGCCTATCTGCCTACTTTTGATCTGTCAAATAAATAAATAAAATCCTTAAAAAAGAAAAGAAAAGAAAGAATGTATACAAATTTTCTCAGCATCCATCATAGGATTTATCAGTCCTCACCATAAATAACCAATTTATATAAAAATTAGTAAAGTGCGATAAGAAAGAATTCTGTGTCTTGCCACCACCAGCATCCACAGAATGACAACCACTGCACCTATTCTTCTATCCCCCTTGCCACTTAGGTCCCTCAGTCTTCTCAAAAACGTTTAATGAGCACCTACTATGAGCAGGTACCATTCTGAGTACTGAAGAGTTAGTGGTAATGGAATAGACAATGGTCGATGTTCTGTGGAATCTGCCTTCTGGGGAGAGAAGGAAGACAGCAAACAAATTTATCACTTCCAATGGTGATAAATGCCATGGATATATTGAGAGGGGCACTGGGTTGTGGGAAGTTGTGGGAAGTGGTACCAATGGAAACCCAATCTGGCACCACTAGCAAGTAAGGCTGGCATGTCTGGAGTAAGGAGTGTCATGTAGCCCATGAATTGCTGCCTAATGCATTCTACATGGGGTTGGGAGACCTACTGATCTTGAGAGCAGGAGGTAACTAACTATAAGCAACTGTTGGTTTTTTGTAAATAAAGTTTTATTGGAACACAGCCACATCCTTCCATGGTTGGTTTCTCAGTATAACAGCGAAGTAGAATAGTGGTAACAGAAACCATCTCTGGTCCCCCAAAGCTTTGTATCTCTGTCCCTGAGTATCCAGGCACTCAGGTGGGTTCTACCCTTCTTCTGTATTTCTTATAAAGGCCACTTATACTTATTCAGCGATGGGCCTGCCTCCGTGTTCTCACAGCAACCCAAACAGGGTTCCTCATTTAGGATTCTGGGACCCAAATAATCCAGATCATGCTTTCTGGTCCTTCTTCGTCAGATTGGACCCTTCCAATATGATTGACTTTCCCCAGCCTGACACTTGAGCTCACCACCCTTTCAAAGATGGTGACTTGAACTCTGGTAGGGATAATCTCTAAGTTCACTAGACTGCAAACCCCTTGAAAATAAAAATCTATGTCTTGTTTGCTTTTGTATCGTATTACCATCCCCAGGAACTTAGCCTGTAGCCTCTCACATGGATCACGGCCAAGGAAGTACCTGCAAGAAACAAAAAACTAAAAAGGAAGGAAAGAGGAAGCAAAGCAGAGGAGCGCTTGAGGCCACTCTGGTTACCCTCCTCTGCTTCAGAGCTTGTCCAAGTCTAACAGCTGTGTTTGCGAAGAATAAAAAATATATATTAAAAGAAAAAAAAACATAGCCAACATCTGGTCTGTACTTCTTTTAAGTTTCTCTTTTCTTATGTTGACGTTGAGTTTTCAAAGAAAAGCACCCAACTTTCCATTCTCAAGACCCTTACAAAAGTTCCTTTTAATCATTCTTTCTAAACAGCTGAGCCCAATTATTAACTAAGAATTTTCAAATGAAAAGGCCATCAGTTAACAGCCTGGGTCAGATCTATGACCAGAAACAAATATTCCTGGCTTCATGCCCACATTTCTTGCAGCAAATGCTTCTGGGTTCACGAAGGAAAATCAGTTTGCTGGAGCACCAGTTCCCTTGCTCTTTTGCAACACCCCAGAACCAAGCCCTGATTCCCATGTGCCCCATTTCTCTACAACTCACGCTCACCCACTGACTTCTCATCCTCTGCTTTTGGCCCGAAGACTTTGATGAATAGTTTCCAGGCCCTCACCAATTTGTCCTGTGCTGCTTTCCCAGCTGGATTTGTCGATTTGTTTAGGTTTCTCTCCTCCCCAACCCACCATCATCTGCAGCGCGGTGGGGGAGAAGGAGACCATCCTGAGCACTCCGTTCCAAACGGCCTGAGTCACCCACAGGCGTGCCGCCTGTCCCTGCACATTAGATACAGGAGGCGACGGCACTCTGCATCAGACAGCCAGTCATCAAACAGCAAGGAAGACGGTAGGGGAAGCGTCATTGACAAATGATCGCCGCAGCACTGTATTATTCAAGTAACTCAGAGTACACAATAGGCCTGTGCTGCCAGGCCACAGCAAAGACCCAATTTGCTACTGATGACTTTGGAAATGATTCCATTTATCAACAAAACCCTGAGAACACTGAAGGGTCAATAGCGGTCTTAACCTAGAGACCGAGCGCTCTTAACCTACGGTCTTAACCTAGAGACCGAGCGCTCTTAACCTACGGTCTTAACCTAGAGACCGAGCGCTCTTAACCTAC